>NC_134712.1:98730290-98815290 GCF_049634645.1 Pelodiscus sinensis
CTCTGTCTTCACAGACAAGGTCAGCTCCCAGACTAATGTGCTAAGTGACGCAATATGGGAAAAGGTGGAAAGTCCTTGATGGGGAAAGAACAGGTTAGGAATTAAAAGTACATAAATACATGGGTCCGGACTTAATGCATCTGACAGTACTGAGGGAGTTGGCAAATGTCATTGAGAAGCCTTTGGCCATTATCTTTGAAAAGTCGTGGAAATCAGGAGTGATCCTGGGTGATTGGAAAAAGGCAAATGTAGCGCCCATCTTTAAGAAAGGGAAGAAGAACGATCCAGAGAACTATAGGCCAGTCAGTCTTACCTCAGTTCCTGGAAAAATCATGGAGGGGATCCTCAAGGAATCCATTTCAAAGCACTTGGAAGAGGAGAAGGTGATCAAGAATAGTTAGCATGGATTCATGAGGGGCAAGTCATGCCTGACCAATCTGATTAGCTTCTATGATGAGGGAACTGGCTCTGCGGCTATGGGAAAGTCAGTGGATGTGATATAACTTGACTTTAGCAAGGCTTTTGATACAGTTTCCCACAATATTCTTGCCAGCAAGTTAAGGGAATGTGGATTGGATAAATGGACTGTAAGATGGATAGAAAGCTGGCTAGAAGGCCGGGCCCAGCGGGTAGTGATCAACGGCTCGATGTCAGGATGGTGGTTGGTTTCTAGCAGAGTGCCCTAAGGTTCGGTTCTGAGACCTGTTTTGTTCAACATCTTTATTAATGACCTGGATGAGGGGATGGATTGCACCCTCAGCAAGTTTGCGGATGACACTAAGCGAGGGGGAGAGGTAGAAATGCTGGTGGGCAGAGATAAAGTACAGAGTGACTCACACAAATTGGAGGATTGGGCCAAAAGAAATCTGATGAGGTTCAACAAGGACAAGTGTAGAGTCCTGCACTTGGGTCGGAAGAATCCTAAGTATTGTTACAGGACTGCCTGGCTAAGTAGCAGTTCTGCAGAAAAGGACCTGGGGGTTACAGTGAATGAGAAGCTGGACATGAGTCAACAGTGTGCCCTTGTAGCCAAGAAGGATAATGGCATATTAGGTTGCATTAACAGGAGCATTGCCAGTTGATCCAGAGATGTGATTATTCTTCTTTACTTGGCTCTGGTGTGGCCATATCTGGAGTATTGTGTCCAGTTCTGGGCCCCCAATTACAGGAAGGTTGTGGATGCATTGGAGAGGGTCCAGTGGAGGGCAACCAAAATGATTAGGGGGCTGGAGCATATGACCTACGAGGAGAGGCTGAGGGAGTTGGGTCTATTTAGTCTGCAGAAGCGAATAGTGAGGGGGGATTTGATAGCAGCCTTCAGCTTCTTGAAGGGAGGTTCCAAAGAGGCTGGCTGGAGAGAGGCTGTTCACAGTAGTGATGGATGGCAGAACAAAGAACAATGGTCTCCAGTTGCGGTGGGAGAGGTCCAGATTGGATATTAGGAAAAACTATTTCACTAGGTGTGTGGTGAAGCACTGGAATGGGTTACCTAGGGAAGTAGTGGAGCCTCCATCCCTAGAGGCGTTTAAGTCTCGGCTTGACAAAGCCCTGGCTGGGTTGATTTAATTGGGATTGGTCCTGCCTTGGACTGGGGCCTGGACTTGATGGCCTTCTAAGATCTCTTCCAGCTCTATGATTCTGTGAATTTATAAACAAAAAGTGTCCAGCCAAATAGGATTGTTGGTCTTTAGAAAATATAAAAACTCTTTAATACCACCAGTTAGAATTCCCAGAAATCTCTCTTCATGATCTTTGAAGACCCTTTTAAAAAAAAAAATGCTTTGCAGCTCCTGGACCTTACTTCTAAACCCCAGCTTATTGGGTAGCAGCCACTGCCTATATTCAAAGAGCTCAAATGCCATTCAAATTTTGTCTCCCTCTTGTGGTCTTATCAAAACCTTGCTATCAAAGAGTGGTAATCTGCAAGAAGTTGCATTCTGGTAAATATTGTTTTCATTTGTGCTGTCCTGTTCTAGCTTTAAATGCTCCAATACACATGACATGCTGCAGTATCTATTAGCTGAGCCATCTAGCTCTGTTTGCCATGGTTTGTATTACTTGCCTCCAGTTTTACTTCTGTGTTCCCCTGCATCATTTCCCTCCTCACTCCTCAGTACTGTGATCTCCCACAAACCCTTCCCATTCTTCATCCCATCATTCTGCCCTCGTAGAAACTTGCCCTTCCATATCCCCAGCCTGTTAAGCACTGTCCAGTAGATTATCCTAATGCATTACTCTGTGTAATTCCTATCCTTGTCTCCTCTACTCCTCAAACTATCCTCAACCTTTCCTCATCTCTCCTTAACTAATCTGTCATTACATTATGTGAACTTTTATATCTTGGGCATTGGGAGGAAGAGTGTTTTTAATTTGGTGGCTAAAGGGTTTGGGTAAGGGAAACTGGCAGAGCAAAAGTTTCAGGATAGTGGGTTAAGGAGTTCTGAGTAGAATAAATGAGAAAGGGAAAATATCTATTCTGGAGGGTATGTCAATAATTTGATATTTTGTTTTGTTCCATAGCAGGACAAAAACTTGAAATATTTTTTAGTTGTAGAACCAAATGCTCTGAAAAATTTAAAATTGAAAATGTAAAAATGTTCTGTTTCATCCTTTTCTAACAAAATAATGCTTTTTTTTGCTGTGGCTTCTCTCAAATATTTCATTTTAGCTCAGTATTACTCTGTGCCCAGCCTGACAACTATACTGCCTCATCTGTATTATAATTCTGGGTCCCTCATGCCTCTGTTTTCCCCCTGTGGCCTGTTTCTTGTCTGGGTTACATTTCGCATGATATAACATGCTATGCTGTGGCTGAATTGCCACAAGGAATTATGATAGCATTAAACTCTGAAAATACACAATACACAACTTATTTGAATACACTTTCTTATTTATATTGAAAAATGTAAAATTTCAGCTGTAGGCAGATTGTTCTTCTTTCCTTCCTTGCTTATTAATTCAGATTTGTCTATATGTTTTAGCCTAGAATCAATTGTGGACTTGCCAATGTTAGTGCTTACGAAATTCCATAGATGTTAACAAAAATTATGTTGCTCACTGGACAAATGACCCCATCTTTTATTGACAATATCGTATTCTGTTTAGATCATACTCTTGGAAAAAAGCTAACATTGTGCAACCATGACATTTTGATTATTTTAACTACCATTTTAACCACTTTTCTAAAGAGAAGTCCCAATCCTGTAAAAGTATAGCATATAAACTTAACTTTATACCTTTGAGTGATTCTCTATTCTTACAGCTGTGCCACTGCAGCACTTAGTGAAGGCACTACTTTTGCCAATGGTAGAGCTTCTCCCAACAGCATAGGTACTTTCCCTGCCCAAGGGTATGTCTACACTACCCCGCTATTTCGAAATAGCGGGGTAATGTAGGCATACTGCAATTGCAAATGAAGCCCGGGATTTGAATTTCCTGGGCTTCATTTGCATAAGCCGGGCGCCGCCATTTTTAAATCCCGGCTGGTTCAAATCCTGTGCCGCGCGGCTACACGCGGCACGAACTAGGTAGTTCGAACTAGGCTTCCTAGTTCGAACTACCATTACTCCTCATTCCACGAGGAGTAACGGTAGTTTGAACTAGGAAGCCTAGTTCGAACTACCTAGTTCGTGCCACGTGTAGCCGTGCCGCACGGGGTTCGAACCAGCCGGAATTTAAAAATGGCGGCGCCCGGCTTATGCAAATGAAGCCCGGGAAATTCAAATCCTGGGCTTCAATTGCAATTGCGGTATGCCTACATTACCCTTCTATTTTGAAATAGGAGGGTAGTGTAGACATACCCCAAGAGATGATAAATTGAAGAGTGCGGGGACAGTAGTGTTAAGTTAGTATCACTATGTTGCTATAGGGTGTGTACAACAGTGCTCTATAACTACCTTGATTTCTGAGGGGTTAGTCAAACAGTTCATAAATGTATGCATTTTGTTATGTTTGCACCTTTTTGTATGCAAGTTCTTGAAAATATTTCAACAGGAAGATTCACTGACACAGAAAATATTATAGAATATTTTCAGAAAATACATTTCACATTCATAACTGAGCTTATGGTCAGAAAACCAGATTACAGCAGTTGTGCTCGTCTACTCAGGGAACTGAAATCTGCCATCAGACACATGTGTGGATATCACGGCATATGCACGTTCCGTTCTTTGAGGTGTGGGTACTCAGTGTGTGGACGCTGCCTACTTAGCTACTGGGTCATCAGCAATCTCTTTAGTCTGTAAAAACAACCCTCAGTGTAGAGTAGTGCAGTCTAATGGCTAGAGTCAATGGCAACAAGAGTTAATGATACCAGTCTTTCGATCAAGGTGGCACAGTCTAGTAGCTAGAATCAATAGAGTTAGGCCTCAGTTCGGGGAAGCACAGCTGTATGGCCAGAGTCAATAGTTTGGGGCAACAGCCCCAATAGGGGGACCCGGGCCAATCCTACTCCACCAGGCCCCAACCCAGCAGGGGATCCAACTGCAACATGCAGAACTCATTCAGTGGGAGATACTACTTCAGCACCCTGTCTGGGTCACTTCCTACCAGAGTTGGTGTGGAGATATTCCATATGGTCTCTGGGTCCTCTGCTTCCACTACAACCACCTCTTCCTGGGGCTCTTCTGGCACTGGTAGCTCAAGGTAGGCTCCCAGGTCTCTGGCTCCTGTCATCTGGAGCTCCTGCTGGAGATCCTTCTCTTTTAGTGGCCAGGCCAGAATGAGCTGAGTTCTCCCTTTTATACTGCTCCAGCATTTGGAGCATGCCCAGTCTGGGTGGAGGGGTGGGACTTCGTCCACCTACAGGGTATTAACCCCTCCTGGGTCAGTGTGGGATATGCACACCATGTCACTGTGGTGTCTAGACATTTCGAATTTTGAATATTTTTCTACCAATATTATTGGTAGAGCATGACAAATAAATAAACTAGAAAAGCTGGAACTAATGATTTATTGTTTAACGTAAAACTGTGTGTCACACAATTGAAATGTGACTCCAGTGGGGCTTTAAAGTAAAATACAGAGGTATACAATCCTAAAGAAGATTGTGAGAGAACCTGGCAATATTGAAATCAATAACATTTTTCCCATCTGAAAAAAATCCCGGGACTCGCTCCTGTTCCTTCAGATCTTACATTTCTTAGAAAATATTATCATATAATGATTCAAAACTTTACCTCTTAGTAGGGTACTACTGTTGTATTTTGGGCCCTTATTAATATATAAAATAAAAAAGTGATTGCGGGATTTTCTTTCCTTTTAATAAATAAGAGTGGCTCCATCACATAAGTTTTCTGGTCAACATATGTGAAAAACCTTTATTAAATTTCTTTCAGAATATTTAGAGACGTGAAGATATCACTTCAAAGTTCACTCTTAGCATTTGATGTGATGAAATATCAAATATTAAGAATATTTTTTACTTGCTAAACTGGTGTAAGCGTGGAATGCTATTATATTCTAGTTACTAAGGAAACAATAAAAATAGACCACTGTTAAATGTTAATTACACCTCAAAACATCTTTTTTAGTAGGTAATTAAGCCTCTTTTACCATGGGCCCACTGAGGCACAAAGAAGTTAAGTGATTTGCTGAAAATCACAAAATGAATTATTGGAGGCTAGAAATGGAACACTGGGTTCCTTAGTAAAAAGTTCCTTTCAATAGTTCCTGAATAAATCTCCCTTTCTATTTTGTAGAACCACATTGTGTTTTTGTTCATTGAATTAGGGTAGCACATTAAATTAGGGTTGTGTGTTTTAAGGAGAGAGGTTTTTTTAATTATGTATTTTTGTATCTTAGCAAAGCACTGGGACTCTGGAAACCTGGTTCCATTCCTGACACTGTCAATGGCTTATTGGGTAACCATGGGCAAGTCACTTCAACTCTTTCAATTTACTCAGCTGAAATAATGAGGAAAATATTTATCTTCTTTGATCACTTTGAGATCTACTGATGAAGAAATACATAACATCTAGGAAGTATTATTTTTTAAAATGGGCCAGCTGAGTTTCTGTATGTTGTATACGTACATACGTTCTATCTTCTCTATCTCTCTCTTCCACCCTTCTTCTTCTGCATGTGCCGGTGTGTTAACTCCCAGGCTGAGTTCCTGTGTACTAGCTGCTAAGTTGGAATGAATTTTTTCAGCCTAATTTTAAATATGGGGGCATTCTGATGGAAATTCTCAGACAACCTTAACTAGAGCAGTGTGTGCATCTTCTATAATTTATAATGACAGCCTGCATTCCAAACAGTTTCTCTATATGTTGCTCTCCACTCCAATAGGAAAAGTAGGTACTGCAGTGAATTATTGTGTAATTAATCATTGGGCCATGAGGGACTCATTTACTAATTAAAACCGCAAAAAGAGTAAATTGAAATAACCAATGCCTACTAAATCACATCTTTTCATATGTCAGCAGCATTGTAATATATCATAACATATCAATCAGAGACGTTCAAATCCTACACGTTGCCTTTTTACTTCAGAACCACCAAAATCATTCATTATACGTCCGGTGCTGCTTCTTGTACTAGTCATATAACTACTATAGTGTGCCTGCTCGGAAGATACAGTGTAGTACACATAATGATGTCTATGCCTACTAATGGTACATATATACAACATTCCACATGTTTGAATGTGCTTTCTTAGTACACGTGCTGGTGTTTTGATATGAGAAGAATTCTGTTCTGGTGCCACAAAAAGCTATTACTGCCATAAAGATCTACAGGAAACACAGCTGTAATTTCAAAATTAGAATAAAATGCACAGGTGTCCATCACAATTGCATTTGTTCCAAAAAAAGTTGTAGCTTATTCATAATTGTATTCTCCAGATCCTTCACAAGGCATTTGCATTACTTTCAGAGGCATTGGAGGGAGGGGTGATTGCAATTCTTTGCATCCTATTTATATCCATTTTATATTGGAAAAGTGGATAACTTTTGCTATCATTGATGTAAGTTTGGGCATAAAATATTTACAGATCAGAAGTTTCCAATATGTATTCACTTTGTGGAGGTATCAAATTTGTGTAAATGACCATTTTATTAGTGGCAATGGATGAGAATCAGAGCCTTGAAGTGAAAATCTACTTGCAATATGTAGTCACTTTTCATTCTCAACAGATTTGTTTTTTGTGTGTTCAGAACGAATACTATCTATTCGTTATAGTATTGCTATCCTCTGCAAATTCAGTACCACTAAGAGAGGATGAACTGGATGGTATTCTTTCATATACATAATGTAGAATTTAGCTTGTAAATGAATCAGTTATTATATTCATGTGCAAACCCATTATACAAAATAGGCTTACACAGGTACCACTGAGGACAGAATGGATGCGTCTAGACTACATGGCTCCATCAACGGAGCCATGTAAAATAGTTTACTCAGCATAGTCAAAGAAGTGGGAATTTAAATAATCTCCGCGTCATTAAAATAAAAATGGCTGCCGTGCTGTGCCAACGATCCACTGCTCTGGCACAGCGCAGCAGTCTAGACGCGGATCAGTCAGCTGGAGAAGCCTTTGCCGACTGATCCTGTAAACCTCATTTCACGAGGCATAAGGGATCGGTCAACAAAGGCTTCCCCAGCCAACAGATCCACATCTAGACTGCCACGCTGTGCCGGATCAGCTGATCGTCGGCACACCGTGGCGACCATTTTTATTTTAATGAAGCGGGGATTATTTAAATTCCCGCTTCTTTGACTATGCTGAGTAAACTACTTTACATGGCTCCGTTGTCTAGATGCACCCAATGTGTCCCGAAGAACTTTTATTACTGTGGGTGATGCACAAAGTAGAAGGAAATAAACCAGATCCTGAGTTTGCAGGGCTGCCTGTAGGATTGGTTTGTTTTGCTCGTGTTCTTTTTTGCTTGGGAGCTGAACATATTTTCAGGAAGCTACAGAAACACATCATGGGTGTAACCTCATTATATTTCTCTCAGGCCATTTTTCAGGAACTTGGTCTGTTCCAGAGTTAGCATTTGGGTACCATATAAAGTCCATGGCTGCTGACACTCATTCAAGGCCTAATCTAAGGTCCACTTCAATTGAAAGACTCCCGTTGAAATCAGGGGGCTTTGGAACAGCCCTTAGTTGATGCGGAAAAGAGGGTAGAAAGAAAAAATGTCAGCTCTTATTTACAACAAAATACTTCTCTAGCTCTTTTAGGGTACGCCTATACTGCACGCTTATTTTGAAATAAGCTATTCTGGAATAGTTATTTCAAAATAAGATATTTCGGAATAACACATCTACACTGCAGGGAAGCCTCAAAATTAGTACAAGGCAGGCTTCCCTAATGTTAGATGTGCTATCTTGATTTAGAGACCCAGGAGGCACTGGGGAGGAATAACTTAGAATAGCTGTGTAGACGATCACATTGTTATTTTGAAATAATGGTGCAGTGTAGACTCACCCTCAGGGTGAATTTACATTGCACCGTTATTCCAGGATAACAATGCAAGCGTCTACATAGCAATTGCATTATTTTGAAAGAAAATCAAAATACTGGACAGCTTTTTCTGACTTTTGTAAACCTCAGTGCTCAAGGAATAACGGCTGTTCCGAAGTAGCTATTTCAGAAGAGGGTGTGTGTGGACACGGCACAAGGAGTTAGTCCAAAATAAGGGACCTCCAGGAAATCCCACGGGTGCCCTGTTGGCCACTCCAGCCGCACTTGTCAGGACTGTATAGTTTCTCTTCCTCTGCAGCCGTTAAAACTACAGACACAGAGGAAAGGGCTTGTGGCAGGAAGCTGGCCCTGACAGCCTCCAGCCACATTGCTGCTGTCACAGCTCAACATCTGGCCAACATGGCAGAAACTTGAGCTCCCCAAGAACCTCCTGCTCATCCCAGGGATCAATCTGATGTCTCCCAGGAGCCTGCCAGGTAGCAAAAGAGGCATGCCCTGTCCTTGTCTGGGGCGGAAATCCTGGCCCTCATTCAGGTGTAGGGTGAGGAGGAAAACCTCCAGGATCTCTGCTCCAGACGCCAACATATAGGGCCGCATGGCTGATAGCCTGGCCACCAAGAGCCACATCAGGAACCAGAAGCAGGTCTGGAGCAAAGTGAAAGAGCTCCATCAGGCCTAATCCAGGGCGAGGACGCTCAGCTCCTGCCCTGGGGCAGAACCCCACACCTGCCCCTATTATGAACACCTGCACTGCATTCTGGGGGGTTGTACAGTCCCTTCCCCACCCCTGGTAGTGGACTCGGGGCTGGAGATGCCCGTTGTCGCCTGCCCAGGGGTCACAACCCAGGATGAGAAGGAACTGGAGGAGGAGGACCCCGACGCAGCCAGCTCCACAACCATGCTCACCCTGGAGCTGGTACCCCATGGCCTGGATGTGTCCCAAGCATCCTCTGAGGCCAGGGAAGGATCATCAGGTGAGTGGTCTTAGTTTTCTCACATAGACAGGGTTCGGGTGGTGGGTGCTGAGGGGCTGTGGTGTGATCATCACTCGGCCTTCTCGGCCTGAGGATCATGCTGCAGTCTGTGCATGTGTTTACACATGCATTGCCAGTCTGCACCACACAGCCCCATGAGGCTCCTGCTCACAAGCTCTCAGAAGGCTGGCCATACTTTTGACCTCCAGGGGGGCACCCTCCCACCATAAGCCACTGCTAGAAGGAGGCTGGGGACCAGGACACACACACAAACAGACACTGGAGTGCCACACATGACACACAGGCATGCCTGAATGCTTAAGGCAGCACCCTCTCCCAGGGACAGCACTGCCAGGTGCAGGTGTGTGTGCTGTGCTCATCCACCTCCCCCAAACCCTTACTGCTTTTTCCCCAGTAGCCAGGGGTACAAGTTCTCTCCCCTTGGGATGCCACCACTGCCTGTGCACAGCACGATGGAAGCCCAGCTAGCTCAAGGCCCCCTTCCCACTTATTGGATCCCAGTGTCACTGGCAATTTCCAATGCCTGCTTTTCCCTGGGATGTTGGGGAGTGGGAAGCATGATCCCCTGAGGACATCTGGACCCCTGTGAGAGAGGGCCCACTGTCCAGGCCACACGTGGCCTTGCTCCCAGGACATCACCTTCCTCTGGCCTGGGAACTGTCAGTTTCAGCTCACAGATGAGGGCATGGCTTCAGGGACAGTGTCTCCAGGGATGACTGACAATCTCTCTCTATTGTCCCCAGTTAGACCAGCTGTGACAGGGGAGTGGGCAACACCACCGAAGCCAGCCACCTGACCTTGGGTCCTCCTGCACCTGTGGATTCCCCAGGAAGACCTGATGTGGGAGCACATCTACATACTCCAGAACCTGCATGAGATGCTGGCCCAGAAGGTCTGGGAGTTCATGCAGTGGTGGAGAGACATGTAGATGGAGTTGCTGTAGCAGGGACGCAACATGTGCAAGATCGTGCAGGCTCTCCTGACCCACCCAGAGTCAGCTCCTGCTCCTGCCCCCCCCATGCCTGACCCTGCTCCATCCCCCCCCCCCCCTTGCTTATACCTGTAGCCTTCTTGGACCTCCCCACCCCTGAGGTTGCTGAGGTCCCTGCAGAGGAGGTGGAGGAAGCACCCAAGCCATGCACCACTCCCAGTCCCAGCCCTGAACCTCTCCTGCCCTCTTCTCCCCCTTTCAGCTCCCTCCCTCCTCTTCCCCCCTTCAAGGTTCTCATCACCCCTCCTTCCTCCCTCCCCTCTCCTGATTTCCAGGTTCTTTCCCCGGTCCCTCCCTAGTTACTGCTATCACAAATAAATAATCAAACAGCTCTGTTTTTATCAACCAAATAGTTTTTTTTATTGCCCCTCTGGGGAGGGGGTGGAGGGGGGAAGGGAGGGGTTGTTGGAGGAAAGGCAGAGAGGGGCAAGGCACAGACCCCTAGTGGGGAGGCCCTGAGGAGAGCGTCACTGGGGTCCTTGTGAGAAACTCTCCCTCAGGGCCTGCCAGCTCCATACCCACAACTTATGAGCCTGCCAGATGGCAGCTGTGTGTGACTGTTCAAAGGCCCTTCCCTCATGGCTGGCTTCTGCCCCCCCCCCCCCACTCTGGAAGGAATGCCTCCCTCTTCTTCACCACTATGCTGTGGAGCACGCAACATGTGGGCACCACCTGGGGGATGTTCTGCTCCCCCACATACAGGCAGGTCAGGAGGCACCTGAACCATACCTTGAGACACCCAAAGGTGCACTCTGCCTGCGTGTGGTCCCTGCCCAAGTGGGCATTAAAGCAGTCATTGCTGGGGTCAAGGTGTCCAGTATATGGCTTCATTAGCCAAGGCATGACAGGATTGGCTGCATCCCCCATGATACACAGTGGCATGTCCACTTCCCCAACCCTGATGGTCCACTTGGGGAAGGAAGTGCTGGCCTCCAGCTTCTGGAAGAGGCTGGAGTTTCTGAACACATGGGAGTCATGAGCCTTTCCCAACCAGCTGACGAGAATGTCAAAAAACTGGCTGCAGTGCTCAACCGGGGCCTGCAGGACCTTGGAAAAATAACCCTTGTGGTTAATGTACTGAGATGCCTGGTGGTCAGGGGCCTGAATTGGGATGTGGGCGCAGTCAATAGTTCCGCTACAGTTGGGGAAGCCCATGGTGGCAAAGCCGGAAATGATGGGGTCTATGTCACTGAGGTGGATGCCTCTGCGCAACAGGATGGTGTTTATAGCCCTCATCACCTGCAGAAGGAGACAAACAAAACAAAACTGCTGCTACGCTGATTATTTTCAGGAATAATGGCATTGCGCAAGAGGTTTTTTTCTGGCGCAAGAGCCTCTTCCGCAAAATGGCGGCTCGTTAGGTATGCAAATGAGGCTCGGCGATATTCCACGCTTAGCTTCATTTGCATATTTCTGGTGCAACAACCCACCAGTGTAGGTATAGCCCTAATGTCTTGCCTGAACTGGTTCTGGGTGGCCTTAAATGCGAGAGAGTATCCAATCAATATGGATGCTCTAGTTCAAAATAGCAAATCGCTATTTTGATGCATTTTTTGAGTGTAGACGTGTTAATTTGAAATAAGCTATTCTGGAAGATATCTTTTAGAATAGCTTATTCCGAAAGAAGCATGCAGTGTAGACATACAAGGGAGCCTAGAAGATTAATATTAATGTAATTCAGTGTATGTTGATCATTGAGTTTGAAAGGAGAAATGATTTGGGTCTCATTCCTGCAGTAAGAGGTAATAAGTTTCTCATTGCCTCCATCCTATTTCTTTATATAGATGAGTTTTAGGGTATCACACTGCTCAGGCACTTACCTCAACATCTACCCTGCTGTATTTATATAGTCCCAGATACTATCTGAATTAACAACCACTACCTTAAGGATAATTCCTCAAAATTATCTTTTGGAAAAAAAAATCTGTTAGGGAAAATTATTGAATTTCTGTGAGTTTTTTTTCCATTTGTGATATGGTAGTGCTATTTTACAAGTAGCTACTTGTATAATGAAAATGCTAATTGAGCATGCAATATTACTATTTGTAAAAATAGCTAAATATTTCTGGAAAAGCTTCTTCTCTACATAGGTTTTGATACCCAAGGCCTTACCTTCTTAAGCTGTAGCAACGCTTTTGTATAATAGTTATCAGCTCTCTGTACTTGTCTTCAAATATTATGATTTAGATAGAACTCTAATGCACAAGTGCAACTTGTCCCCAGAGTATTATTCAGAATATAAATTAAGTGATATTATAACAGAGCTCTCACTTAGCTCAGCATAATGAATATGAAACATCTTGTACTAGTGACCAAGGTCATGCTATGGGAATGAATTACTCTATTAACTTCTCTTTTAAGTAGCATTAGAGATAATAAATGAAGAGATATAACGTAATTCTGATAATATTATTCATGCAAAAATAGCACACTTTATCTTGTTAAAACAATTAAGATCTGGTTGGATGTTTTACACTATGGAAATATGATGCTTAAAAGTGTTTATTGTATGTTGCAGAATGCACCAGCATTAGCCAGTAATGCAGATAATCTGATAAAAATGGAAAAGCTGATTTGTATGCTATGCTAATTCAGGATCATCTCTTTGGCCCTAGGTACTGCCCAAATGCTGCATAAGATTATGGCAAGCTTTAGTAGTGATATTAGATTAAATTCAGTTCTTTTGCTTATAATTTTTTCAAAAGAAATTACATCCATCATTCTTCTTCATAAACCCTCTTTAGCTGTTTGCTAAGCAGTGTGCAATATCGTATTTTAAGCCTGGCATATTACTTTTTTTATCCAGACATATTTAAGCTTCCCATCTCAGTTATATAGTATATTGCCTGAAGAATGTAAAAGACTGTTTATTATTATATCCTTTTATTTGAACAATGTTCGAGCACCTACGATTACCATGTTCTCCATCATGATCTTACACATAGGTAGAGGACCTGTAAGAATCTGTAGTAAGGAGCTGATCTTCACTTGTGAAAATTACAGAGCAGATGTTACCAGAAACTTAATATACTACTGATTTTCATGTTTGTGCATGTGCATTTGTTTTTCTTGGGACATTCATCAGGTGTTTGCTTGTAAGGGATTAAATTAATGTATTTTTATAATCCTATAAATAAGATAAAATTAGTATGAAGTATTATTATTATTAAGGGTGAAATCTTCCTTCCTTCCTTTCTTCCAAATAAGTGGAGCAGTGTCAACAGCATAAAGACATCCTATGTCTCAGGGCTAGTGGTACACAATGTGCAGTTACACGGCCAAAGTGCCCTTCATTGCTGTTTTGAAAAGTTCCTGTATTTGACCATAGGTAGCATGTGCTACAGATGGCATCATTCTATATGCTACCCAGCTTTTGGCTTAAAATGAACATACCTCCTTGAAGGAGCGAGCATAGTAGCTAGTAAAGAAGGTGGCCTTTCTTCTAGAACATGGGTTCCCAAAATGGGGGGCGTGAAGAAATTCCAGGGGTGTGTGACTCTCCTCTTCCCTCCTCCCCATCAAGTTTTGCTGCCCTGTTCAGTTCCTTTTTTGTTGTTGTTTTTGCTCAACAAGTTTTGCTGCTATTTGGGGTGTATGTGTGAAGGTTTTTCAAAAATCAAAAAGGGGGGCGTGATTCCAAAAAGTTTGGGAACCACTGTTCTAGAATATTTCTTAATGTTAAATAGAGATCCTGCTTTGGTGGTTGTGGGGTGGACAAACAATTCCTATTTTCTCTTCTTCCCTCTCACCGGCACTTAGTCTGCCTGCATAATACATAATAGAATTTTATTCATGGGCCCGGGATCTGTGTGTTATAATAATTCACTTGACTGACCTACCCTATTGTGCCTAAGGGCAGAATCAGACCTATTGTGATTAGGAACCACATCTCTGAAAGGATGGGCACATATGTAAGGTGTAAAATAACCATTGAGTTGCTATGCATGTGCACTTCAGCACATGACACTTTGAAACTGTGATCCTTAATGTATGGACTCCATCTATAGATTATGAACAGTTGGTCAGTTTTACTTCACTGTAATACCCTGACTACGAAATATATGAATGAAAATCATATTCAGTTTTCAGTCAGAGACTTTAAACCTGAATGTCTTGTCTAAGGTTATTCTACCAGTAGCTGAACTAATGAGTGTAATATTTCAAGTCCTAAAATGAAGGGGGGGCAGAAAGCTGAAAATGATGAGAACTTAAAAATTAAATAGTAACAGACTGTGCATCCCATTGATGATTGAACTTGGTGGCAATCCGCAGCTATGGCTTTAAGACAAGAATGAATGAGTGTGGGTTATTGGGATGGGGAGAATTTGCTGTGCTGGAAGAACTGTGTGATTGGAGATTGAGGGATGTGTATTGTGATGAGGGGATGTATGTGTATGGAATTATTGTACCTCTTGGTTGTGTTGATTGGTCTGGGGACATGCTGGTGACATTTGTACAGATGGCATTTGCGTTCACCTCTGTGGCTGCGGGGCCAAGTATTCCATCAGCTGAGCAAGCTCCCTCATACAACCAATGAAACAGTTCAAAGCATATTATCTAGTTTTAGCATGGTGATTAGTGGAGTTACCTCTGGTAGCACAATAGCCTGGACTTTTGATTTTGCATAGATATATGCCCTGCTATAGTTGTATACTGCATGGGTGTTAGTTTATAAAGTCAAAATGGCTGAGAACTTTAAAACTGTAAAGTAACAGACTGCAAAACTTGATGATAATATGAACAAAAAAGAGCCTTTAACCATATTGGTGGCTGCTTGCATTGCTTCACACTGACTCTACAGACATAATAGGCTTCAGAGTGACATACACACAGTGACAATCCTGGAATCTTATTATATAGATTAAATCCAAGTCACATTATGTAACCACTCTGGATGCTTTTTCTTACCATATGAGTGTTGTTAAAGTACATTTAACACTCCAAATATTCAGCCATATACATTGCTACACAGCACTAACAGCAACATAGCTGCTTAAGCATCTGTTGACCCAAACAAGGTTTGTACAGGTAGAGATGAGTAATGAAGATAGTCTTCATAGTTTGACAATGGTTTTAAGAGAATGTTTTGTGTGTTTGGTGAGCTTTGCCTCATGCAGAAGATACTGTGTTATGCAACAGAGAAATGAACACTTGTAATTAAGTTGTAACCTATCTCTTCAAAATGGAAAGTGGAGCCAGGTAAATGAGTTTGCTTATGCTATTTACACTAGCTTCTTAATTATGTCTAGCATGACCAATTCAACTTGATCCTGCATCAATTTTGCAAGTGTAAATGGAGTTAAAGTTTCAAGGGGGTGATCAGGTTTTGCCTTAACTGACAAATATATATTTACATGAATGAAGCCTTCTTAACTATATCTAATGAGCCGAGGACATGTGCTCAATAGGATTGGCAGAAAAGGAATTAAAGTATTAGTTTCTCATATTTTATGATTAATGTTGTCTTTATATAAGATTGAGAACTTAAATAAGATCATGAAAAGCATGTTGGGTTAAATCTTCCTTTGCTATAAAGCATTGTCATTATACCTCAGTTAACCCTAAAGAAATCCCTAATATGTATGCATGCCTAGAGCCAAAATAGGTCAACCCATGAGCTATTGCATTATATTTTATTATTTAAACTTTAAGTGATTAGTTTAGCACTTAAAAGCTTTGGGAGAATTAGGTTACTGTTCTTCTCTTTATCCATAAGCAAACTGACATACAGATGGACACTGAGCAGGCTTTCTTCGCATTTTCTCGCTGGGCTCTCAAGTGAAGGGCTGTACTAGGAAGTAGTTTCTTTTCTCCTAATCATTTGTTGCTGTTTTCTTTTTTAAATCAGCAAACTATGGACGTTTTATATTTAATAAGTTGAAAATATGCCTTTCTCCAAGATAGCCTTCCAGGCATTAAACACGCTTTTATTTAGATTTTGCTTGGAGTTTACGACAGAAGTCTGGAGAACAATGGGGAACAGCCAGATATATAAAGACTTGGACAACAAAAGGAACTCCTAGATGAAATCCTGGCTATGCTGAAAACCCCAGGGTTGGTTCAGTCCCGTATAGAGTCCTGTTGGCTACACCACTAATCTAGATGAAAGTGTTTGGGGAGGCCTATTTGTCACCTATGCTAGCGTATACATAACTGTATTCCCTCGATCATTGTAAACTGAGAAGGAGTAAGTTCCCTTTTAGTGTGTTTGTCCCTCCATGCTTTGAATTAATGATTTAGGTTATGTTTACAGTGTAGACTCTATACCGCAAAAGCCATATAAGGGCTAGCCTACGAGAGCGAGCTTGAATCCAACAAGGGTACATAACAACAAAAGCGAAGTTCATGCAGCATGGGTGTTATAATCAGGGCTGGCCTTACCATGAAGCAAACTGAGGCAGCTGCCTCAGGTGCCAGACTGGGGAGGAGGGGGGCCACCACTAGGACCCAGACTGTAGAAAATTGCATCTGCTGCTGGTGCATATGTATTCTCTCTGCCCTAGATGCACAGAGATGGTGGAGTGCCATGAGAGGAGTAGAACAGGAAGAAGGCAGAATTGAGACCTTTCAAAGTTTTGGCCCAAGCGAGTGGGAATGGGGGCGTCATTCGAGCTCTCCCCTCAGGTGCCAAAATGTTGTGGGCTGGCCCCAGTTAGAACAAGTAATCCAGGCCTGGCACAGACTCAGGATAAGTTTACTCTGCTTGATCATCTGTTCTGAAACATGTTCAGTGCTGACTTATTTCTTACTAGCACCAGCTGTATTCAGCTAGTTAAGGAAGGCCTGCCCATGCATAGCCCTTCTTGCTTAGGCACATGCTCAAGCTACATGAACCAGAAAAGTAGTTGTGACCATGAGAAGGTCAACATTTGCTTTCAATTGCCTTTGGTTGGCTAATAGTGGTGTTTATGCTGTTTCTTATTTTATCTATAGGAAAGCGAAAATAATATCACTGTAATAGTATGTATTTGCAAAGGTATAATTGGCATGTTCAAAAGGTCTGCTGCAAAGAAAAAGGAAATGTAATTGAGGTTCTCTCTCTCTCTCTGTGTGTGTGTGTGTGTGTGTGTGTGTGTTTCTGTCTTTACAATATATTAGGGGGCTTTGCCCCCTTCTTGCTATACTTGTCAACACCCCTCTCTCTGGGGGTAGGGTGTCTGGCCAGGGGAGGGGTGCAAGAGCAGGGGAGGGTGTAGGAGCAGGCTGAGGATAGGTATCTGGCCAGTGGGGAGGGGGCAGGAGTGGGCTGTGGGGGGGGTGGGGTCTCAGCAGAAGGGGTGAGAGGATGGGGGGGTCAAGTTTAGATGGCAGAAGGGGCACTGGGCAGCTGGGGGGGGAGGGTTGGTCTTGGATGGTAGAGGGGACCCAGTGTGGCCTGGGGTTAGCGTGCGAGGGGGACTCAGGTGGTGGAGGGCACCTGGCCCCAGCATCTTCTCCCCAGCAGTGCAGCCCCCCAGGGCATGAAGTGGAAGCCAGAGCTGGAGGGGACAGCACTGAGGCTGGCCACAGCAAACAGCTGAGGGTGGAGGAGGGTAGTGGCAGTGGCAGCAGCATGGTGATGTGATGACGTTTCTCATCCCACAGGATTTTTTTATATATATAGAGAGAGATGTTGTCATAATCATGTTATGTAAAAGTGTGGCTGAAATCCAGCCACCACCCTTCCTTAGATTTGCTGGAGGACTTGGGAATTGGAAAATTCTGTCAGCCTGTTAGAACTTTGTCAGCCTCCGTTGGCATGGTGTGGCTATTAGATCTTTTATTGTAAAATATTATAGAACTGGAAGGAATTTCAAGAGGTCATCAAGTCTAGTCCCCTGCACTCATGGCAGGACCAAGCACCATCTAGACCATCTTTGACAGGTATTTGTCTAACCTGGTCTTAAAAATATTCAGTGATGGAGATTCCACAACCTCCGTAGGCAATTTATTCCAGTTCTTAACAGAAAGTTTTCCTAATGTCCAGCCTAAACCTTCTTTGCTGGAATTTAAGCCCATTGCTTTTTGTACTATCATCAGAGGTTAGGGAGAATATTTTTTTTCTCCCTCCTCCTGTAACAACATTTTAAGTACTTGAAAGTGATTATCTTGTCCCCTCTCATCGTATCTTTTCCAGACTAAACAATCACAGTTCTCTCAATTTTCCCTCATAGTTCATGTTTTCTAGAACTTTAATCATTTTTGTTGTTGTTCTCTGAATCTTCTCCAGTTTGTTCACTTCTTTCCTGAAATGTGGCATCCAGAACTACTATTTGTTTAATTCTTTGAATTTGAACAATCTTTATAAAAACTCTTCTCCCCCTGAATTGTTCAGGTGTGACACTCTTGCTACCTGTGTTGTCATAATCCATCTAATTTAAAAATAATCCATACAATCTTTTTTGGTGGGAGGGAGAGTTACTGGTGAGGATACTTGCGAAAAACATTCAGGTCCTATGTATTTATATTTTATAAGCAACTAAAGAAGGAAACAAATAATTTTCCTGTGTAGATCATCTTGATTTTATTGAGTATATTCCAGTATTCTGTAAATTATTTCCTATTTAAGTATATGAAGAAATGAGATTTCAAAAAATTACTAATAAATATGTGCAAAATACTGACTTAAAATGTTGATGTTTGTGAGGAAACGTGAAAAAAAATCTGTTTTAGACTAAAATATTGCACTCGGATAACTAAAACAGATGCACATAGTGAATTGTATTTTTGGGCTAATCTCAATGAGTCAAGTCTGAAGAAAAATAATTCAGAATCTCAAAAGGAGTTAAGACCCTCATCTGGTTAACAGTTCGTTATACATATGCTTAATTTAATACATGTTAATAATCTAGTTAATTTTAAATGAGATTTAAAAAGTTAAGCATGCAGAGAACTATTTGCAGGATCAGGGTCTGCAATTGCTAATTTTTCACATGCACTATACTGGATAACTATTCTATGGAGCTTTTAATGCTTTTTTTGGGAAGCAATCGAGGGTATCCCAAACTCAGAGTTCCTAAATCCTGGTTTATTCCCATTTGACATCCACTAGAACTCTGATGAACCTAGACTATACCAAACCTATAGGTTTAAAAAAACAAGGCTGTTCAGTTTCAATTAATTCCAAACCATTCTACATGTTACATTTTAGATGGATTTGCTTAGTATGGGGTTGGAATAGTGTCAGTCAGGAGTGTACTGGCAATCAAAATAGGCCCAGGAAATGGGTTGAGAACAGCCCTCCCCATGACATCACCCCTGCGTGCCCCTCAAGCCCTGCCCCCTGCGTCATGTGTGGCATGCGGTGCAGGTGGCGGGTCGGGCTCTGCATACCGCATACAGCGGGGATGCGGAGCCGCTCCGAGTGAGGGGCAATGGCATGCAAACACGACGGCCCACCAGACGACGGCTCACCGGGAAATTCCCGGTATCCCGCCTGGCCAGTCGGCTCGTGGTGTCAGTTTCAGCAGTATTTTCCAGGGATGAAATCCTTCCCCCGTTGACGTTGAATAAGAATTTTAACTTTTACTTCCACAGGGCTAGAAATCACACCAAATTTCCTGATTCCATGTTCAGTGCCCTATGTGACTGCACTGTTCCATCATTTTGTCATGTAAAAGGTGGAAGTGGTAAGCAATTTCACTTTTCTTTCCCCATCTGTTACACTGAAGACATAGAAGTGTTTTCCTGAGGTTTCAAATGTGGCATTAAAAAAAATATATATTCAATGATGAGATTGCTAACATTTTCCCTCAAAACCATATGAACATACACAGCTTTCTCATATGAATTCCTTTAGACAAAATGAACCACCACAACAAGACATACGGCCTTTTCAATTTAAACTAAGTTTTTACATCATTAAAATAACTAATAGTGTTACATTCCATTAAACATGGGTTATTGCATATACAAATCTTGTCCTACTTTATATGTGTACAAGTATATATATGATGAAAAAAGTTGACAGATATTAAGTTTAAATTAAACAATAGCACTCAGGAAAATGAATGATCTTTTGCCACACATGTTTTGTATGTGTAGACATCTGCCTTGAGTAGAAGAATGTATACTAGAGTGTGCTCAGCAAATTGTAAAAAGAGCATTAATATCAAGTGGAAAATAAAAAAATAGCTCTCCAAGGACTGAAGAACAGAGCTCAATAAATATTACCAATGCCCATAAATGAATCTGAATGAAACTGTGAATTTAATTCTGTAAACTGTATTCATATTTTAAGTGTGCAGTGTTTGTTGTAGAAGAAGAGCTCTGTGTAAACTCAAACGTTTATTTCTTTCATCAACAGAACTTGATCCAGTACAAGATATTAACTTATCTACCTTGTCTCATTTTAAGAACATTAATATCAGTTAGTTATTTTTTTCACAGAAAAGTCTTATTAGTGCAGAGGGACAACACAGAACTCACTTAGCTTTATTTTCTAAACATCACAGAGATCTACTCATGCCTTCTGCACACTCAACTCTGCTCTACGATATAAAATTCACATCCATGGGCAATGCAATTATATGGATCAAACTGCTGGTATAAACCATGTTAATTCAGTGAGAGGACTTCTCCTGTTGACCTAACTATCACCTTTTGAGGAAGTAGAGTTTCTGTGATGATGGGAGGTATAGGTAACATCTTCATTAAACACGATATCTCTGAAGTGCTAAAAGTGAAGACAAGCCCTCAAAAAGTGAAAGTCTTTAAAAAAAAAAAAAGTGTAAAAATATATGTTGGTGTAAAGCAGTGTTTCTCAAACTGTGCTCCGCGGAACCCCAGGGCTCTGCGAGACATCTGCCCAGGGGCTCCACAAGGTTGACAAATTGGAAACATCAATAGGTACAACACATACAATCAGTGGACCACTGGGGCTCTGCATAAATTTTTACGCATGTAAAGGGCTCCGGAGCCCAAAAAGTGTGAAAACCGCTGGTGTAAAGGTTTATATCAGAAGTGTTTTTGTGATCATCTTTGTCTTCATCGTGGTGACAGAATTTTTAGCTAGCCAATGAAGGACCAGAGATACACTTTTGCTGAAGAATCACAATCCTCCCAAAACATAAAGGAATAGAGAAAAACAGATATGTAGGTTGGCCCAGCAGACCCAATTTTATTCAAGTGGATTGTGTTGGCAAGTTTAGGGTAATCTTGATTAATATAAATTCATCTTTATACATGGAAAAGTTGTAATTATGTTTAAATTATGTCATTGATTTGGGGGTTGAGATGTGTCAAGGAGAGACGATGTCATGTGGCAAACTCTGTGAGGCAGCATGCCCGGTTACAGGTTGAGAGCACGCTTGCTTATTATTTTGAAGTTTCTATTCGGAATGATAAGTTCATGAATGCCTACTACAGTGTGGCTTGAGCTACAGGATATCCCACTTTATTATCCTGTCCATATCACTGTTTGCTTTACTAAAATAAACACAACTCTTATTGTTTATGGCTGCAGGGCAATAATGTCATGAAACACATGAGGTTAAATGCTTCTGCTAAGACAAGTGCTGGGAAAACCTAAACCCAGGGTGCTAAGTAAACGTTACCCTAATATCAGAGGCAGTTTTTAGAAGCACTAGGTCTCTTTTGAGCACTGGTGTTTGCTGTATGTTGAACAGTCAACACTTTCTCAGTGAAGCACTGCCTGTGGTCATGAACCAGCATCCGTGGCCATTCCCCCTTCTCAAACAAACCTGTGCTGCCAGTATTACACATGCTTGCACTGAGCAATCCTGAGGATGTGCTGGTAAATTAGAGTTATCTCTGCATGGAATCCCACAGTTTGAAGGATGGGTTCTCTTGTTTTCTTCCTACCCGCTCCTGTGCCTATAGGGCAGCCACAATTTAACCCACAAAATTTTATCTGGAAGTAAATGAAACATTGTAAATGTTGTTACCTTGGAAGAAGAAATGAAGCTTTTCATTGTTTGAATTGCTATTCTTTCATACTCCAGCTGCAACAGGATACAGCTAGCTAATGCATAAGTTCAATATCAGAATGATCTGCCCCAATATATTGATAGACAACTATAATAAAAAGTATACCTATTTCAGTGAGTGAATTTGTGATTTCATAGAAAGACATCTTCAAGCAATAGGATCTTGGTTTTGCCTGAAATTTCTACAGAGAGTGTTATTTATGAATAGGTTGTCACAATTTTTTTCTGCACATCGAAACATAATTCCATAGCAATTGCAGAAGCAGATGGTAAATCTGTCATCTTTTCTGAGTGAAAAATCTAATTACAAGTCAGATTGGTGGTTCCTCTCCTTGCCTTCACGTCACAGACCAGCAGTTGGAAAATCCAGCTTTTAGTGGGATAGCCTCAGTCCTACAATCTCATCAAAGTGTAACTTGTTATGGACTGGGATGTTTCCTTATTCTTAAGAAATATGATACATGACTTATTAATACCATGAAAACATTATATATTTATATAACATTTGTTGTTAGAGGTGGTTGAAAATTCTTACCTCAAAACAGTTCAGAAAGTGCTGACTGATTTGATTAACATGAAATGTTTTGTGAGCATATACATCTATTTTTGTCAACAACAACAAAAAATGGATGGGAAAATATAGCATCCTTTCATTTTGACTGTATTGTTTCACATTTATAATGAATATAATATTTAACCCTATTTGTCCAAACAAAATGTTAAAAGGGTCTCAAAATAAAATGTTTCAGAGGGTAACAAAATATTTCAGAGTATTTTACTTTATTGCAAAACTGAGATTTTGACTTCTGATCCCAGTTTAAGATTAAATCAAATTCCGAGATGTTGCATAACAATGCATAGATAGTTCAGGTTTCCTCAGAGTGGAAATCTTGTACTTTGTCCTGCTCTAATTGTTTTTCTTTAGGCATTTCTACACTGCAACACTGTTTCGAAATAACTAGCGCTATCCCAAAATAATGTAGTCCACATCTACACAGCAGGCACTTATTTCAAAATAGTGTCAAAATACTGTCAAGCTGGAGGACTTTTTATGCCGACTCCTAAAATCTTCATTGTACGAGGAATAAAGGACATCAGAAGAAGAATACAGGCAGTCCCTGGGTTACATACAAGATAGGGACTGTAGGTTTGTTCTTAAGTTGAATCTGTATGTAAGTCGGAACTGGCGTCCAGATTCAGCCGCTGCTGAAACAGACCGCCAGTTCTGACTTACATACAGATTCAACTTAAGAACCCCAAGTCAGCTGCTGCTGAAACTGATCAGTGGCTGATTCCAGGAAGCCTGGGGCAGAGCAACTCTGCCTCGGGCTTCCTGTAGTCAGCGCTGGTCAGTTTCAGCAGCTGCTGACTTGGGGACTCCTGGGGCAGAGCAGCTGGGGTGCTGCTGGGTTGCTCCAGTAGCACCGCTCCTCACTCCTTGGCACTACTGGACCAACTCCTGGGGCAGAGCAGCTGGGGCACTGCCGATTGGTCCTGCAGCACCGCTCTGGGCACTACTGGACCAACCCGGCAGCACCCCAGCTGCTCTGCCCCAGGCGTCCTGATTCAGCCACTGCTGAAACTGACCAGCAGCGGCTGAATCAGGACCTGGGGCAGAGCAGCTGGGGTGCTGCCGGGTTGGTCCAGTAGTGCCCAGAGCGGTGCTGCAGGACCAATCGGCAGCGCCCCAGCTGCTCTGCTCCAGGGTCCACAACAAAAGCCTGGTCTGCTGGGGGGGGGGGGGGCACACTAGCTGCGCCCCCTCCCCAGCAGACCAGGGACACAGGGAACAGAGCCGCAGCGGCAGAGGGTGCCGCGCCTCTGAGGCTTTGCTCTGGCAAAGTCTCAGAGGTGAGGGACCCCCCCGCGGCTGCGGCTTCAGTCCCGGTGCCTGTGGTCTGCTGGGGACCATCCCCAGCAGACCACAGGCACCGGGAGCGAAGCTGCAGCAGCGGCGGGTTCCCGCGCTTCTGAGGCTTTGCTCTGGCAAAGCTTCAGAAGCGCGGGAACCCACCGCTGCTGCGGCTTCAGTCCTGGTGCCTCTGGTCTGCTGGAGACGGTCTCCAGCAGACCAGGGGCACCGGGAGCAGCTTACGAACGGGGCTTTCTCGCCCCGGAGCTCGCAGGTAGCAATCCGCCACCTCGACCTCCGGGGCGAGAAAGCCCCGTTCGTAAGTGCGGATAAGTCGGATCCGCGTAAGTCGGGGACTGCCTGTACTCTATTTCAAAATAAATGCTGTGTAGACACTTCCTTGGAGAGAGAGTAATGGCAGTTTTTGAGGAAAAAAATATGTATGGCTTCCAATTAGGAGGGAAAGGTAACTTTTTAGTTTTTATCCGGAGGAGATGTTTAGACTGCATGCAAAGGCAGGAGCTTCCAATTCATCTGTTTTCAAACTTCAATCTCTTCTAAAAGTGAATCATCAGCTAAAATTTCTTCTTGTGTAACTCTGTCGAAATCAATGAAGTTACACTGATAGAGAATTTAGAGCACAATCTGTGACCATATCTCCATTACAGAGTCTCTATGTTGGTCTAATTATGCCAGCATAGCCCCTAGAATAGAGGCAGCATAAACTGATAGGAGGAATTCTGCATAATAACACTACCTACCTTCGTGATAATTAGAATGCTGACAAAAGGGTGGTGGTTTTGCCAATGTAGCTATACCAGTGATGCGAGTGTGGAGTGTCTTTTGTGTTTTTGCACTCCTACCTGACATAGTTATGCTGGCATAACTTTGTGGTGTAGACCATGCCTGCTGGTCAATAATCAAATTCTCTTGCAAAACTAATTTTAAATTGTACTGGCATCTTCCCAGTAAATTACAGAAAGTTTGTGAACATTTTAATTTTTTAAACTTGGATAGGTGCACTTAATTTTTAATTGTTCCTTTCTTGTTGGAATAACCATTCCATTTTGGCTGAGAAGAGAAGAAACCTGCATGTTTTCTTTCTTCACGGGTACTGGCTGAATTGGCTGCGGGGATGGTATTATGCAGGACTTTTTTTAAAATCATTACTCATTGACAAAGAGGAAGGGGGAAAATTCTGTGCAAAAACAGAAATAAAGTTTGATGCATGAAAATGTATTCATACAAGTGCTCTAGTATCAGAGCACCCATTTCTGTGTTTTGTTGACATTTTTAGTTTATTGTGAGATGTGGAACTTCTTGTCGCTGACATTCTGAAAGATTCATCTGGCATGTTCTGGAAAGCAAGGAACATGAAAACGGTCTTGCTTGAAATAGGAAGAAAAAACAGTTAATTTCAATCATGATGACAGTTTTTTGGTGAACAATAGTCTCCCTGAGTTGACATGGGGAAATAATGAATGAATGAAAGGAGAACTGAGTCACAGCTGCACTTTGCAATCACTTTAGAACATCTACACTCTTCCAGCCAAAATACTATTAATACGTGTGTCAGCACAGTGAGTGAATCTCATAGTGTGAACGCATTGGAACAGTTCAGGAAAGAAAATGAAGAATATCCTCAGGGACAGACTTTTCTTTTTCTCTGAGAGACTCTTCATTATTCAGGCATTGTGATACTTTTCCTTTATTTGTGTAAAGATTAAATTGCACATGATTTCTAATGTTTCTGCTACTCCAACTGTCATAGGTCGATGACCTTCATGGAAGTGAGATAATAGATACATCGTCTGTTGTTTGGGCTAGTGCTGTTCCTCCACAGCCCAGTACTTTCCTATTGTTATAAGTTGAAAGCAATTAAATAAAAATACAAGATAAGGGTTCTCAGGTATCTTTAGTATTTCATATGTGCCTTTATGTGGCTGTCATTTAGCATTAATATGAGATATTATCTAATGTTATAATGAGACACATTGGGAATCTTCTATATGGAAGACACAAAAGTTAATGAAGGAGATGTTCATCTGGATAGGTATTTAATAATGCAACTTCTGGAAACGAGCCCTCCAATTGTTTAAATCTTGTAACTCAAGGACTCCTATTTGGGGGTTGTGTTTGTGTGTGAATGTTGTGTTGCCATGTTCGAGTCATTTCACTCAGCATTTTTTTCGTACTCAGACTATTTTTTTTAATGAATCTGCACATTAAAATATTGCATATAGCAAACTGTAAATGGGGGAGGGAGGAAAAGGAGTGCCTTCCACAGTGTTTTATATTTGATCTCATTCAAAAAACTGTTTGATAGTTGTTTCTCATTTATTCTCCAAATAATCTATTGATACTCATTGTACAGCAGCTCCCTCCCCCCCACACACATTCACAGCATATGACTAGCCTTGACTTTTGTTTAGTCTCATTTTAGTAACTGAAGTAGGTACATCAAGAATCAAACTAACAAACAGACCTTGGCCTCCCTTTTTTTTCTTTTTTTGTGTGAAAAGTGTAGTTGACACAGATACCGGTTGTGACACACAGTGTAGAATAGCACACAAATGATAGAGAACTGTTTGTGAGAGAAACATAAAAGATACCGCTCAAATGACGTGTATTTTATCTGCTATGTTTGCTTATTTATGTATTCCTCACTTCATCCATAACCTCTGATTAATCATACTTTCCAGTCATCAGGAAAAAATCAGTTCCCCTACCACTTCAAAAACCTGGTACTGTAACTCTATAGAATAGAAGCCAAAAGGCTCAAAGACACAAGAAATAAGGCAACATGAAGGAACTGGAAACATTCATTAGGCAAAATTTGCTTTAAAATGTTTCCTGGCACATTGTTTTTGCCATGATGTTCCAGAAAGATGAGAAAAGGGGAAGAAATGGTGAGAAATAAATATATGGATCCCATTGGGGGGAAAAAAACAGTGGAAAAAGGTAGAGAGATAAGGAAAATAATCTGTCACGTTTGACATCCCGGCAAGGGGCTTGCTGCAGAGGTTTCATACTGTCATTTCAATGCTACTCTCTATTGCATAGTCACATATCCCACTCACAAAGCAGCTAGTGTTTCCAAATATTTACAAACTTGTAATGCACATTACAGCAAGACAGGCCATTCGTAGTCACCTTTTAATGCTGGCTGACTATAAAATCACATATTAGTATATGCCATCACATATTAGTCATCCTAATGAGGAGATGCTGATTTTACTACATTGTTCTATTTTTCAGCAGTCTCGTTTTTATTATAGTTTTACTGCATTCAAGTTCGAACACACAAACAAGAGAGCTACATGGGAGTCAGCGAGGACTGAATGTTATAAGATTGCAGCTGTAAAGGAAAAACTATTACATCTGTAAGAACTCTGTAAGCATGGTTGTATAGTTTGTGGGTATTTTTTAAAAAATTAACATAGTAATAAACTTTCCCTCTCATTCATCTATTATTCATAGTGAATCTAAACACCAAAATCTAAAATAATATTTTCAGTGACTAACTTGGGCATAACTCAAATACATTTAGTTTAAAGTTGTTGTCAGTTAATTTGGCATTTCAGTGAACCCCAAGATATTTCCAATTGTGACACAGTTGATAAAAATGTTTTCTTCTGTGTTAGTGTGCTGATGTTTCCATTAGGTTACAGCAGGGTTAGAATGTACATTGATGCATCTATAAGGTGGGTTTTGTTGGTACACTTCTTAGATTTAAGGTTATTTTTTTGTCCCTGCCAGGCACATTCTATACGTTTAAGACTGGTCAAGAGAGAGTCCTTTGGATTGATTGCCAGAATCTATAATAGAGAGTTAAATACTGAATCAGCTGTCAATGTTCTAGGGGTGGATCAATGTCCAAAATTGGTGTATCTAATAAGGGCAGCTCCCTAGCAATATTAGAGTGTGGGAGATTGATACTTATGGTCAGAGCATTTTAAGTGTACTGGTGGATTCATTTTGCTCAAAAAGGAAGAAAAATAGTTAATAGTTATCTGTATATGAAGTGTTGAAAATACAAAATTCAACAGATATGAATGCACTTTCTGCTATTGTTTATCATTCACTCAAATCTGGGAACTAGAACTTTGGGATGTATACTTGCAAGGCTATATCTACACAGCATTGTTATGCTGAAATAACTAACATTATTCTGAAATAACAAAGAGCACGTCTACACAGCAAGCCATTATTTTGAAATAATGTCAAGCAGGAGGACTTCTTACCCCAACTCCTGTAATCCTTATTTTATGAGGAGTAATGGAAGTCAAAGGAAGAGTGCTCTTCCTTTGACTTCCTTCTGTGTAGACAGTGCCAAAAGCTGAATTAAGCTATTTCGACTTCAGCTATGCAATTTTCGGTGATGTAGCTGAAGTTGTGTAACTAATTTGACTTTTTCCCTCCTCACTCAGTGAAAAATGTGTGCAGCAGCAGTAAGAGCTTATTTGGTTTAGACCACTATCCAGGTATTTTTTCTAACTGTGGAGTTTCTCAATTGCAAGCATGTCTTGGGAGTGTCTAACTCAGTGGTTTCCAACCTTTTTAAGCATGAGATCACTTTTTGAATT
Organism: Pelodiscus sinensis; assembly: GCF_049634645.1. Taxonomy (NCBI): domain Eukaryota; kingdom Metazoa; phylum Chordata; order Testudines; family Trionychidae; genus Pelodiscus; species Pelodiscus sinensis. The sequence continues at coordinate 98,759,070 of NC_134712.1, forward strand.
TAAGTGCAATCCAAGATCAATCTCAAACCCAAATACCCTTGCCGGGCCTCCTTTGTACCCCTTCTCTGAGGCCTCACCCCTGCTCACTCCAACCTTCCTCCCTCTTCCATCCTCCCTCACTTTCACCAGGCTGGAGCAGAGGGTTGGGGTGCAGGATCTGGTCTTGGATTAAGGGATTTGAAGTGCAGGAGGGGCTCTGAGCTGAGCTTGGGGCAGACAGTTGGGGTGCTGGAGGAGGTTCTAGGTGCAGGCTCTGGGAGGGTGTTTGGATTCAGAGGTGCTTGGGGCTAGGGCACGGGCCTAGAGTGGAGGAGGAGGTTCATGAATGAGGTAGGGTTTCAGGATGTGGGCACTGCTCACATCAGGTGGCTCCTGGGGGGTGGTGTAGTGGAGGTAAGGCAGGCTCACACCTACCCTGGCTCTGTACCACTCTGTACCACTCCCAAAAGCAGCCAGCAAACTCCATCCCAAGTCCTGTTGTGCATCTGCTCTGAGGGGATATGCTAAAGAGTGGGAGAGGGGGCTTGAACAGCAAGCAGGAGGCTCCCGGTGGTGGGAGGAGACAGCTCCAAGGCAAAGGGCAGGAGATGGATAGCAGTGGGGGAAGGGACAGCTGAAGTGTAGGCACTTGAGAGCCTCTTGGCCAAACCAGTCAGGATCGCTTGTTAGAGGCTCCAAGATCACTGGTCTAACTCATAGATAAATACAGATATTCCAATGAAGTAAATTACATTTACTTATGAGTTGTTCATACATAATGCCACCTTTTAGTTTTTTATCCAGGTTCAACAAATCTTATTCTATGTTAAATTTCTTCTTCTATGCTAACTACAAAATTGCTTCATAAGTTGTGTAGTGCCTTTTTCATCCCAAATAGGTAAAAAGTACTGGAAGATTTGTGGAAAATCTATATGTGGAGAAAGGAACTTTTTTTTTGTAATTAAGCTAACTCAGGCAGACAGATATTAAGTTGTATCCTGTTTAAATATCTTGCTATAAGTTATATGAATGGAATGCAGGTTTAATGGAAATATTTTAGTTAAATGGGGTGAAATTTGCAACATGAAGTGTTTAAACTTCTATATTCTTAGGAATACTGCCTTGTACTTGGCTATATTTATATGGAAATTGAGCCTAGTGTAATAGGTTACTCAGACTTCTTTAAGGCATACAGTGAAGGCTCTCGTTTCACTGAAATAAATCAGGATGCCATCTCCAAAGCAATATTCTTTACTAAGAACTGTGATGCTCTGAATCTGTGAAGAATCTCTAATAAAGATTGCTGAGGCTCATAAACATGTGTTTGGATTTAAGGGGGATGTAAATGAAGGGTGTTTCATAGAGCTACAGTACAATAACCTGATAGTAATATTTGGGAGTTCCTGATGGAGAATTTAGGCATGCATGCTGCAGAATTTAATCTCATTGTGTGGCAAAGGACACACAGTCTGGCATTTGCAAGTGATTAAATGAAAAGAACCAACAGAAGAAATAACAAGGAACATTTTTACATTGTACACCTCATTAAAGGAGAATATCTTTAACTGAAAGTCATTCAAAGAAAGAAATGTACATGCAGAATTGTAGAACAGTTTTAATTTATACCTGTATGAAATTCCTTTTACAGTATAATAGAAATTTAAACTCTCTAAGAAACTTCTCTGCATCTAGTGCAGAAAGTGATAGTTCATACTTTAATGCTTTTCAAATATTATCTATTATGAAACATATAAAACAAATAGAGAAAATATTTTGTGAGCTTTTGTTCACCCTATTTCATAACACAAGAACCAAGGGGACATTCATCAAAACTGAAAGGCGTTTAAGCCAAAAATGATAAAATGGAATACTTTTTCATACGTGTAGACTGTGGAACCTTTTGCCTCAGGAGTTCATTCAGGTGAAGAACTTGTCAAGATTCAAAGAATTAATTGGACATCATATATGGATAACAAGGGTATTGAGATGTATAGTTGATACTGAATGAAACCATGTTTCAGGAATTAAACCAATATCCAACTACAAGAGATTAGTCTGAGATTTTCTTGGGAGGTAAGTCTGGCTACAGTAGAGTTTCTCTTATACTGCTGCTGGGTATTGTCATAGGCAGCATATGGGACTATATGGGCCATAGATTTCGTTCATATGACAGTTCTTGTGATTAATTGCTATCCTTAGAATAACACCATGTTGGTCAATGTGAATTAGCTCTGCTTAGCGGAGCTGATTTGCTATTACTTTTATCAATATTTTACTGTCTATATAAATTACATTGACTGTTATGAAGTGCAGTCTGTGTTTTTTAAAATCATTTTAATGAATATAGTTTCACCCAGGAATTGTGGGGTGAAATTCCTGTTTCTCTGTTCTGGTAATAATTGACACATTTAAAAATCTTTGAGATGCCTGAAAAGGTTTATATAACTTTCTGCTAAAGTTCTCAAGTCCTACAGATTTGCATTTTGTAAGGTCCTTTTAAACATTTTGTACTTCATCTTGATGTCTCTGCTTCAAGTTTCTTTATTTGCTCTTCAATAATTGGAATGATTTTTAGGCTCTTTTTTCAAGTTCTTGTGCTGTAGTCAGACTTTAAAATATCTATTATTTTTTAAAAAGTCTTTGTCACATTTGTAGATGTAACAGTCAAACATTAGTGGGTTAGTTCATTGTTAAAAACATATAACAACATTTCTTTCCAAAATTTGAAAAAGAATGGTTATAAAACAGAGTTCCTTGTGCCCAAGAAGTGATCATGGATTTCTTCAAATGAGGTTTTAGCTTTATTGGGAAGCACCACTGATTAGTTACAAAAGACAAGTTAATTTCAATCTGAAGAAGAATTGCTCTGTTTTTAAAAGGCTTTTTAAATTGTTTTGGTTAATGTCACTTTTTTTGGTAATTACTCTAATGTATGCTTTAAAAATTCATACTGGCAAAACTTAACTTGCTGTGACTAGAGAGTGCGGGGGGGGGGAAGAGGGGTAACTGCTCATTGTCATTGGTTTCAAATATTGCAGTGTATTTCATTGGTAAATTGAAAACTTTTCATTTTTAACATATAAATTGGAAGCCTGTATTGGGCAATTGATTGTTAATCATGTATTTCTAGCCAGGAATATACTACTGGTGCATGATTTGATACAAGAATCACATCTTTATTAGAAGCTAAATATCCAATTTCTTCAAGAGGAGACTCCACACACTGTCAAATAATTCAGTATTTCTGAGCTAGGACTAGCTGGTTTAAAAACAAATCTGATAGAAATTTGAGAGATGGAGAAACAGGATTATCAGACATTAAGACTGCCAATCAGTGTTACAAAGAGCAAGAGGTTAGATTCTTTCTCCCCAAAAATAAGTTTTTAGCTATTTACCTTTCAACAAGTAGCATAGGATATCACAAATATTGGTTAAATAATATATGGCTGTGTGACAGTGCAGCCAGGCCCCGCACTAAAGCTAAAAGGGCTCACCTGGCCCCAGGGGTGAGGCAGACCCTGCCCCTACAGCCTTGTTGGGCCTACACCCAAATGAGGCTGGGGATAAAAGCCAGGGGAAACAGACCAGCAGGGGAGGTAGCTGAGGGGGCAGGAGTGCAGGGAAGAGATCCCGAGCTGGCACAGCCGTCCCCTGACCGGCCATCGCCACCAACGCAGGAGCAAGGCCTGTGGATACAGATGCTCGAGAGACGCCAACCTAATCACAGACCCCAGGGCACGGCCACAGAGGGGGAAGAGGTAGGAAGTAGCCCAGGGCGGAAGGAGGGCCACCAGGCAGTCCGTGTGTTCCGGCAGACGTCCCCGCTGACCGGGCAGTGTTTACTGACATTGCCAATAGGGCCCTGGGCTGGGACCCAGTGGAGCAGGAGGGCCCGTGTCCCCTACTTCCCCCAAACCCACTGTAAGACAGCCTGCAGAACTGTGAACAAGGCTTGGCTTTGCAGACTAGGCAGGATGGCCGTATTTATCCTGATAAAGGGGCACTGAACTATATTGACTGGGCCAGAGAGCCATCTGTACCCTGATAAAGGGGCACTGAACTATATAGACTCTGCCAGGGAGCCATATTTACCCTGATAAAGGTGTGCGGAACTCTATAGAATTGCCTAGAGAGCCATATTGACGCTTGGCCTATCTGGACTTGGCCAGAAGGCTGTATTCCCCCTGGTAGAGGGGTCGTAGGCTGGGATGGCCAGGCTAAAGTACTTAGGTATTCCTGGAGCCAAGGAAGATTTGCGGCGAGACCAGGGCCTGCCCCCTCACAGGCAGTAATGCCTAAAGGCCTCAACTAGGCTGGGCCCTCTTGTGTCCTGTATCACCCATGAATGCATAATAAATGACAGCTTCTGTCTCCAAAGAACTTACAATCTAAAAGACAACTCATAAAAGAGTCATAGAAACAAGTGGACTGTGGTGGAAAGCAGGGAAAATAGGATAAAAATATAATAGATGTGTACAATTCTTAGACACTTCGTAGTAGTGATTACAAATCCCTGGCCAAACTGTTATCAGATTGCAGTGTTGGGCATGCAGTCTGGCAAAGGTAGGTTTTGAGCAGGGAGTTAGATACAGAATCTGATTGGGAGTATTGCCTAATTCCAAAAGGTAGGATGGGACAACAGTACCAGAAGGGGAGAATGTGTGACTGAGGCTGACATGCAAAAATAGAGTTAACCGAGTAAATGTCAAAAATGGAGTAAACCTGGTGATGCGATAATAGGTTTGGAAGGCAGGGAAAAATTAAATTGTGGAGGAATTTGAAAATAAGGATAAAAAGTTCCTGTTTGCTTGTTGTTCCCCATTCTTTTTTACACCATTTAGAGGTATTTAGATGTCCCCAAAATTAAGATAGGAACTAAATTTTCTTAATAAAAGAGGTCTTTTTAAGAGTTATTGGAAGATTATTATCCATAACATTCTGCTAAAATAATTTTAAAGAATGTAGATTGATGTGGGAGGGTTGTATTTTGCTCAAGGTCTATACCCAAAGAATACTTGTATGTGTGATTTATGGGTCATTTGCAAAGAATAGTTTTTTGCCTCTGACTATATGAAAAAAAAATTCAAATTGTATTTTGTATAGGGTTAATTAATTACTGTATAGGCTATATGAAAGCGTAGGTTTCTTTCTGTCAGGATGGTCAAGCCAACTTCATGCTCATCCTTGATTATTTTCTGGCTTTATTATTCTCTATTCCTTCTAAAACTGGAAAGTTCCTCCCAGTGATGACCGATAGAAGAATTAGCAAATCAGAAGGAGAGGCTGTGGAGGTAAGGTACTAATTTACTCTCAACTGACTAACCTAATAAAAGCCGGGAAGGAAGTGCTACATTGGTGGAGAGGACAGAGCTAGCTGAGTTCAGAATGACAATGCACTAGAGAGGGAGATCGCTGTTTCTCCTAGGAAAGAGAACTGAAAGATGTAAGGATTTAATACTGTGATGTTGCATTGTGCTGGTGTTGATGGAAACGTGTACCAAAAAGTACAGTCTGAATACTATATGTGGTTCTGATCAGTTTCTGAGGCATCTGAGGATAGGGACAGAAGACACTTTTCTGTTACTCTTGATCTTCCTGCTGTCCTTGATGCAATTAAGTCTTAGGGGTTGGCTGTGTTAGTCTGTAACTTTTAAAAACAATGAATAGTCCTGTGGCACCTTAGACTGTGTCTAGACTGCAGTTTTTTCCCAAAAAAAGTAGCCTTTTTTCAAAAACACTTCACCTGCGTCTAGACTACAGCCGCGTTCTTTCGAAATTAAATCGAAAGAATGCGCTTTTCTTTCGACGGCGGTACTCCTCGTTTCATGAGGAAGAACGCCTTTTTTCGAAAGTGCTCTTTCGAAAAAAGGCGTTCTTGAATGCAAACAGGGCTTTTTCAAAAGAGAGCATCCAGACTGCCTGGGTGCTCTCTTTCGAAAAAGCGGCTCACTTTTTCGAAAGAAGACGTTGTAGTCTAGACACTCTCTTTTGAAAGATTCTTTCGAAAAAGCCTCTTTTGAAACAGGCTTCTAGTCTAGATGTACCCTTATGAGACAGAATGATTCTTTCTCCAGTGGAGGATCTTCCTCATCTCCACTTTAGCATATCTTGTTATGTCTGAGGGCTCTGATGATTTCCCTCCTCTTTTCCTGTCTCTGAGCCTCTCCCAAGCCTACATCATATTCTCCCAAGCTTTCTGCCCCCATATCTATCATGTTGGCCTCTGCATGATGCTGCACCCTGATACCACTATTTCCTGTTCAGTTTTGGTTTATTCACATATCTCTTTTTGTTATCTGAATGTTGAATTTTGTCTTCAATGTAATAAGTGAAAAATCTTCTCTGGTGAGGGTTAAACTTGGGAAGGATTTGGCCTAGTATATTGAAAACAAAACTCCGTCCCAATTGACCCATCTCCACCTTTTCCTTTCTCTTTCACTCTTAAAATTGAGCACTGTTTCCATGCAAGATTCAGACCTGAAATTTCAAAATATCAGTGTGGGGTCATCATAATGCAACTTTAAAATGTCCAAACCACTTGCGGTTGGTTTATTTAAATTTCATGCAACCTTTTTTTTTCTTTTTTCTTCTGAAAAAGCTTTAGCAAAAAAAGCAAACTTCTACTGTCTCCTTTTAAAACCGTTATTTGGATCATTTGTATTTTTAAAGACCTATTTATATTAAATCCTTAAATGTATAAGAATATTTCAGTTTTGTTTTGGGTGTCTGTTGTTCATATCAGATTCAAAAACCACTTTATGCAACTGTGTCAATTCTGTAGAGATAGGTTCATTATCATCACAATGCTTACTGTCGACTGTACACGGTATGAGACCAGCTTTATGTTGGCAAATTACTCCAATCTTTTCACATAACTAGATGACAAATCCCAAATTATGGTGGGTTGATTTTATAATTTGTCCTTCCTCAGACATATTGTTGCCTACATGCACTGTAGGGAACAATCCAGCATTGGCAGGGAGTTAGGATGGTTGACTTAATAGTTCTTTTCTGTACTCTAACTGCTGTAATACACATTGAATTGCTACAAAAATGAGAAGAGGCTGCTGTTGGAGTGGGAAGTCCATCCTGGTGACCAAAGCTGTACCTAAATAGGAATGAAATGGTATCTTTTAAACTTGATAGCTATTTTCTGCCAATGTCAGAATATTATTTTATTTTAGATCAAATGAATTTTTACTGCTTTTCATTAGAACTGGAGCACCAATATAGTAAAAAAGAAGTGAGCAGAATTCTCACTGCCTTTACATCCTTAACAGTGTTGTTTATTAACTCCCACTAGTTATTTTTATAGAACTAGTCAGTCTTACTTGTGCAAACTAATTGAAGGATTAGGGTTACATAGGTGTCACTGAAGGAATAATATGGGGCTGCCCAAGTTCCACTGAGGGCCGATTCTGGCCTATAGGCAAATGACTTTGTAAGGCTGAATTTGCAGGGTGAGCTGTTAGAAGGCTGAGGATGTTTCATATGGAAATTGTTTTAATACTGTAAGCTTGGCTCTCCACAATGCTATTTTGGTCAATGTTAAGACAGCAAGTGCATTTTAAAAAGATGCAGAGCTTTAAATTCTCATCACACAAGGAAGTAGATGGTCCTACATGCATGTTCTCTCAGAAATCACACAAGAAGACCATGGAAGTCCCCTTGTCTATTAAATGGGCATAGACTAAGAGCAAGTGGCTATTAGTAAGGATAGAATTGCCACTTTTAGATGAATTCCTGGAGATTTCATCTTTAATTCCTGAGACTCCAGGACAGTCCAGAAGGATCGGCAACCCTAAGTTGGATATGAAGAATGGGTGGAACATACTTGACCTCACAAGGGCCACTTGCTTGTCCTTTAGCTTTGAAGAGGGATCTGTTTTATTACATAGTGTTACTGTTGCATTGTTGCATTCTAATGGGTGACAGGTGCTGTTTTTCGTGGCTATCAATTGTAGAGACCTTTTGGTACAATTTAAATAGAGTTGGTCTTTGAAATAATTACAAATAAGTAGCCTTTCAAAGGACAATTTTTCAAGAGTCAAATAGTATTTTTATTAAAAATTTCATGTGTGGTCAGTTGGTCTGTTGTGCATATAATAAATCTTGTCACACTAATGAACATCAAAAAGACAGATTGTGTTAGATGATTTGTTTTGCCAAATACTTGGTTCATATAAGATTTTTAAACTGTGAATAAGGAGGTTTAAAATAGTGCATTCCCTTCCATTTTGTACACTTTTTTAGTCTGCGGAATCTTTTTATTGCTATTGTTGACATTAAAGGCAGACAATACTGGCTGTATGTCTTTGAAAACCAAGATATGGGTCAGGCCCTTTAGCTGGTAAAAGCAGCATTGCTTCTTTTGAATCATGATATTTTTGCCAATTTATACCAGCAGAGACTCTGGCTCAAATGAACAGACACCCACTATTTCAAAAACAAATGAAAGAACCTGCTGTATTGCAGAAAACTTCTCTGGAAATAGACTTGGAGGGTCCATTAAAATTAAAAATCTGAAAAAAATTTATAGAATTTGAGAACTGTATCCTTTTAAAAAAACTCATTTAGTTCTAGTCTATAACATTTTAAAACAGAGATGCAATTTTCTATTAAATTCAATCAGACTTCTCCATAATGGGAGAATCGAAACAAAAGGCTTGTAGGGATAGCGATAAAAGGTGGATTTGAACTATAAATCAGAATCTGGTATCTTGGTTTCACTGAAGACACGTTCCTTATATACGGAGTATTGTGGAGAAGAAGGGTATGGGTTCAAGTAGAGGAGTATAATGCATGTAGAAACAAAAATATGGAATGAAAGGGATACACATCACAGGGTTATCAGGCACACCTGGATTGTGCCCCCTCTATCTTCCCACTCTTTTCCCTTACTCTTCTCCCAAAATACCTTCAAAAGTTATATAGGTGGATTCTGTGAGAGATCTGGTTGCGACCCATCCAGTTTCCTCCTAAATATGAGTGTAATTTGCAAAAGTTACCTTCAAACAATTAAAAAAAAATCTAACAATTGATTTGTTTAACTGTGAATGAAAATATTAATTCATATGTGTACCATGTGACTTGGCATCTTGTCTGAATGTACATGATCATCTACAGTTCACTTAATCCAGACTTCCATTTACTCTTGGAGGGCAGCTTCCTTATGTTTTTTTCATTATTCTACTTTCAGGCTACATGTCTTATTTTTCTGCATATAGGGAGTTTAATTGTTGCTCTGTTGAATAAACTACATATAATACTGTCTCTTGAGTTTACTTCATTACAGTTTATAATTGATTCAAAATCACCCACTGAAAAGAAAAGACTAAGTTTGTCAATGTGCACTCGTAGGTGTTTCTTTTTTTAAAATCTAACCTCTGAGTATTTGGTGAATTACAATAAAAATGCACTTGGTTGTTGCTGTGATAAAGAGGGTGAAGTGCTATAGGAGATATTTTTTGTAATCAGTAATATGAATCTGATGCTTTTGTTTTCTTAGTGTTTGTAGCTATTCTCTCCTCTATAAGCATGTTTATCGAGGTCTACCAAAAGCCCAGAAGCCCATAGGTCACAGAACAGCATTTTGATGGATTATGGGATTGTAACTGTCCCTGCCAGCTGACAGCTTTTATTGGCTGGGAGGATGAGCCTGTAAACCTTTATATAATTATTGTATTAAAGCCAATGTGCCTCTGTGTTGCTGGCGCTTGTTCAGGGATCAATGTGAAGATAATTTCAAAAATGAATAGTAAGTATTGATCGTCCCTTGGTGGAGCCTTATCAGTGGCTGAGGCAGACTACTGTAGATTATAACTTCAATGTCATTTATGATGATATGATACGTATTTCAGAGTAGCAATTTAAACAAAGGGCTGATTTAATTCACAATGGATTTTTGTAGCGTGATGGGTAATAAATCACAATCTGTGTAATTTTTAGAAATGAACACATGTTGGCAGTAGTTCAGGGCAGTTCCTGGGAGATCTGAAAATGACCAGGGAGGGCAAATATCAGCAGAGAACCCCTTCTGAATGATTGCCCCTTACTTGATTCTGACATTCAGATGACCTTCGGGCCTCTGCTGGCAGCTGCTGGTTAATTTTCTTCACTGAGGACACAGTTTAACTTTCTGTCTGTCTGCCAATTACCTGACATTTTCAACTTATCACCTTCCATTTTTTAAATTATGGGAGGCACATTCACATTTTGACACTTTTTTAGGCAAGTATTCGTTTTTGCCCGCTGCTGAGACATCTCTCTGTCAAGCTGCTGTAATACCTCTTTTACTCAATAAATTAATAGGTCCCCTAACTGTGAAGTGAAAAAGCAGATGTAGTATTGGAAATTACAAAGCTTTCTTTCCTTTCAGTTTCTCGAGATGGTGTAACAAAACAAAAGAATCTGGAAGTATCTTTGCTGTTCAGACAGATGTACAGAAATTGACTAGAACTCAAAGAAATGATGCTTAATGCTTGTCTAATACAATGTTACATTATTTCTATTTGCAGGTATTTTATATGTAAATCATTACAAATGTCTGTATTGAAGTAAACTCACAACAGGCAGAAAATCTGAATCCTTTTGCTGAAAACTTACCCCATGGTCTTGAGACCTTGCATTATATTAGCTGTGCAAGATCACCTACTGTTTTGTTTTTTTTAACTCACCCATAACCTGCAGGTATTGCAGAGGATTCAAACCAGTAGAAATTGATTGTAATATAGGGTTTCAGCCCTCATTCTGAATCCCCTGGCTTTTATTTTGATACACAATTTAATGTTACTTGTAATAGATTTTGGCGATGATTTAAGTTTATTGTCTATGTACTAGAAGAAAAAGACAATTTGTAATGTTTGCAGCACCAACAGTAGTAATGAATATTAAGTTTGAGACAAAATTTAAAAATAAAAACACGAAGGGACCTAACCATGCACACCCCAGTCCATTAATATGATCAGCGGGTACACACACACATGACGTGAGTTTAGTTCTGCCTTTTTATGTTGATGCTGAATTAGCCCAATATGTTTCAAAATGTGGAGAATTTGAGGTAATAAGGAAATAGTATTTTTGTTGAACACTTGGTATACTTCTATCATTCAGAGAAAGTGCCTGCCCTTCCATTTTCCTGATACAGACCCTGACTATGATAACATTTGAGCATGAGTTTAACTTTAAGTGTGTGATAATGTTGGACTAAGTTCAGTAGTCTTTGGTGATGGGATGTATTGCAGCCATGGCAATGAGAAGTAATAGTAGCCTTGGCCCGCATTTGACAGTTATACCGGTAGAATTGTTGGTATGGAGTTTGATTTATGTATGTATCCTACCTATCTAGCTCCACTAATACAGAATGAATATATTGTGCCAATACCACTTATATAAGCACTTTTAATAAGGTTGCCAGGGGTTTAGTTTTCAACCAGAATGTTTGGGACCTGTCAGCTCCAGTTAGCACTGCTGACCAGGCTGCTAAAAGTCCAGTTATGATGTGAGGATGAGAAGAGGGCAGTCCTGCAACAGCTCTCTGTGGAGCCCGAGAGCAGTACAAGAGCTGGTGTGCAGGGAGCAAATCCCAGTGAAGGCACTGGAGAAGGCTGTGATTGATCCTGAGCAGCAGCCAATGCAGTAGCTGGGGGCTCCCTGCTGAGAAGACATCGAGGCTGTTAGGAATTACCTTCAGCCCTCCCCCCCCTCCTCCTGCCACCACATGGCCAGTGGGAATAAAAAGCGGAGGCAGTCTGGCTCCCCACAGACTGCATGCAGCCAGCGGGAGGGGAGGGGATCTGGGCAAGCTACAGCCGCCTGCCCCATCGCCTGCTCCCCAGGGGCCTCTGTGCTGAGCTTGTCTCAGAACCATGCAACCAGCAGTAAGGGGATGTAGGTTTGTCGGTTCTTCCTGTGGGTATGTCTACGCTACAGAGTTTTGTCAGAAAAATGGCCGTTTTTCTGATGAAACCTGAGTTATGTCCACAGTGCAATTGCGTTCTTCCAAAGGTAAATCAAAAGAACAGAGGGGGTTTTCTGGCATTGGTAATCCTCTTTCTATGAGGAAGGAGCCTTTTTCCGAAAGAACTTTTTTGGAAAAAGACGTGTGTGGACGGGGAAGAGGGAATTCTTTCGAAGAAAGAGGAAAAAGCACGGGTGCCCTGTTAGCGACTCCGTCCATAGTAATCGCAGGTTAAATGCGAGATAGTGTGCACACTGAATGGATGTTGTCTTTCGAAAAAGCAGATCACTTTTTCAATGCATTTTTGTGTGTGGATGCTCTTTTTTCGGAAGAAGTTTTTCTCAGAAGATCTCTTCTGAAAAAAGCTTCTTCTGAAAGAAGCCTGCAGTCGAGACATAGCCCCAGGGACCAATAGACTGTGCAGAAACATAGGGCCAAAGTGGGGCAGCTCTCCTCAGGAACAGGTCTAAGCAGAAGTGAGCAGCAGTTGAGTGGGGTGGAGGGAAGAAGGAGAAGGTCTGGAGGTCACTGTAAACAGCAGGTGGATGAGAAGGGGGCCTATAGCAGCACTCTCCCTGGTGCTGCTGTGATTTCGGGCTACTCTTGGCAGTACAGTGAGCCAGGACAGCAGTGGTGGGTGTGTTGGTATGTCTCTTAAGGGGAATTATCTCCCTCTTTCCCCTTTCTTCCCTCTCCCTCTCCCTGCATTCCAAAATACAGCAAAAACTTATGTGCACTGTTTGAGCCACGTCTAGGATTCATGGCATATAGAGCTGCCTCTGAGCCCCAGGGAAATGCCAGGACAGTGCTGGTGTCTGCTGGTGTGTCTCCTATTTAAGGGGCCACCTGACATCAGTGCCTCCTGCAAGAACACCTGCAAGCTGCCCCAACCAGGGCCTCCTGGAGCCCACACTCCAAACCCCTCCTTATCCCTATACCCCTCCCCAGCCCTGCGCCTGCTCCCACATGCCAAACCCCTTGGCCCCAGCCCTCACCCTGACCTGCACAGCAATCTCTTTGACCCAGCGAGGTGAAAATGAATGAGTGAGTGGGGGGCAGGAGAGCAAGCAAGCAATGGAGGGAAGATGGATGAAGTGAGCAAGGACAGGGCCTATGAAAAGGGTCTTAGGGCAGTAGGTGTGACATCAGTGTTTGGTTTTCTGCCATTAGAAAGTCAGCAACCCTACTTTTATACCAACATTACTGTATCTACGCTGGAGTGTTTTCCTCTTGTAGAGATACCAATGTAGTTAAAGCAAAACTTCCTAAGGCGCCAGATTCCTTGAAAATCTAACCCTGAATTCTATGGTAATTTATAAGTGTTTGTGGCTTAATTAGGTTCAGATTTTTAAAACTGTTCAGGGCCTAATAGCTCCTACTGTGATGATCAGGGCCAGATATTCCAAAACACTCAACTGAGTGAGTGATGAGCTATTTTTGAAAATATATACACTTACCTGGCCTAAATGAAATCTGACGTTTATTGAAAGTCCGGCCCATAGCGTGTAAATGAATGTGAAATAATTAGATATCTCTTGGGATGGAATAACCACTTGAGCTAAAATGAAATTTGACTTTGGCAGCTTATTTTGAATGGGGAAGTTATCCTCCTTGCTTTGGATTACCTTTTTGTTATCCTTATTGTACTGCAACTTGTGCACTCTTATTCTCTCCATGCACTTCTTACTGAAGCAAGTAAGCTAAGACACCTGTAGAGAGACCAGTGTGTTCCCAATAAGAACACTTAGCTAGAACTGAATCTCCCCATGGCTCCAGACATTCACAAGGGCCCAGATGTTTGCCTTGCCCCAACTTAACCTTATGATGTGAGACCTCTTCTCTTGAGTCATATTGAGAAATTGGTTTACCACAACAAAGAGTGAAGGAAGGGAATGTGGTGCTAGTGAAATAGCATTCTAACCCCACCTCACTCCACCTCTTGTTCTGTCTGACTCTATAACTCTGTACTCTCCCAGGGTCTTCTCTGCTCATGGTTCCTGCAAATTTTCTCTCTCTGGCTAATTCCAACCACCTCACCTGCCCCTTACTCATCTCTCTGCACTGAGATCAGGCTGCTGAGGGGATCAGGAAGGTTTTGTTGTGTTGTGCATTCTGGGTGGAATAGATTAATAAAAAATTAAAGGAGTGTAATGCCAATCATCGTGGATTTATGGAACACAGATTGTGTCTAACTTTCTACCTTTTCTGAGGAGATTACATTTTTGATTGATAAAAGGTAATAGTATTGATGCAGAATTGTTAGACTTTTGATACGGTGCTGCACAACTTTGAGATGAAAAAAAAATTAACATCACACACATTAAATGAATTAAAAATTGGCTTAACTGATAGATCTCAAAACGTAGCTGTAAATGGGAAATCATTATTCAGTGGCTATTTTTCCTAGTGGAATCATGTGGGGATCAGTTCCTGGCCCTATGATATTTAATATTTTTATCAATAGAAGAAAATGTAAAATCATCATTGATATAGTTTGCAAATGAGACACAAATTGGGGAAGTGCTAAATAATGAAGAGGGCAAGTCACTGATACAGAACACTCTTGATTTCTTGATAAATTAGGTACAAGCAAAGAATGTGTGATTTTAATATAACTAAGTATAAATGCATACACTTAGGAACAAAGAACATAAACCAAATCTAGATGATAGAGGACTCTATCCTGGAAAGTATAGATTATGAAGATGATTTGGGGGTCATGGTGGATCATCAGCTAAACACGAGCCTCCAGTGCAATGCTATGGCCAAAAGGGCTAATACAATCCTAAAATGCATAAACAAGGGAATCTTTTTTTTAGGAGTAAAGAGGTGATTTTACTTCTGTATTTAGCATTGATGTGATCATTGATGGAATACATCTGCCCAGGCCTGGTGTCAACAATTCAAGAAGTATGTTGATAATTTGCAGAGGAGATCCAAGAGAAGATCCAAGAGACAGATTGAAGGATCAGAAATCCTTCCTTATAGTAATAGACACAAGGAATTCAAATCTATTTTCTTAATAAAGCGAAGATTAAAGGGTGTTTTGATTAGTCTTTAAGTACTTACATGGGGAAAATATTTGATCGCAGGGTCTTCAGCCTATCAGAGAAAAGGAAAACATGGTCCAAATGTGTGGAGGTTGAAGCAAGGCAAAATGAGACTGGAAATAAGGTGAACATTTTTGGCAGTGAATTTAATATACTATAAAACAATTTGCTAACTGTTATGGAGGATTCTTTGTCATTGATAATTTTTTAAAATCAAGACTGGATGTTTTTCTAAAAGACAGAAGTATTTGGGGGAAGTTCTAATTATATGGAAGGTCGGAATAGATGATCACTAACACATTGTCCCTTCTAATCTTTGAGTGTTTGAATCTAAAATTGTAGAGAAAGTCCTGCTCGGTCTCTGTAGCCCTGTGCTGGAGCATGTTCGATCTCTGTAGAGAGGGTGCAGTATAAGCAGCATGTAGAAACTAGGAGAAGATGGAGCATGCTCAGTGAAGATGGAACTGTCAAGACTTCCATCTGAGCAAGCACAAACAGATTTTTCTGAGGCTTATAATATCTTTTTAAATTTACATGGGACATAGAAAGACACATCCTGACAGCAAAGTGACTGAATTGCCAAATGTTAAGTGCCAGCTCCAAAGCATGGAAACACAAGTGTTTTTAAGTATAGCTGTTTGCAAAATTTCTTTTAACATGAGCAAAACAACACATTAACAGCTGAGCCATTTTAACTGAATCTGTTAAAAAATGTTGGTTTTGTTCCAAAATATTGAGCAGATGCTAGGCATGGAAAATTTCAGTTTGAAGCAGACATTCCGTATGGAAAACTTCAGCCAAAATCCTTTTTTTAAAAAGCAATTTTTATAAGCAACTGAAAATGGTGTTTTATAATGAGAAGTGTCAGGTTGCCTTAGCTATATGTAGTGCCTCCAGACCAGCCTATAATGAAACTGTGCTTTATGTTGGTTCAGTAAGACAAAATAAGTAACAAATCATTATTATTTGTTTTTCAGTTTAAAAAATATATATATTTATATGTTCTTTTCCGTTAGTTTGAATTACAATGTTGTGCAAATCTCTACTCTCCATTTGCAATGGAATTCATGGCATAATAAAAGGGTGCAATTAAAATTTGCTTGTTATATCTGAGGATTTAAACAGAGAGAGCCTGATTCTCCACTGTCTTGCATCTTATATTCACTGGATACATCTACACTGGGTATATCTGTACCATACAAAAATAAATATCCCCCTAAGCTCTTGGGGCTGTAAGTCTGAGGATTATGCTCATAGGGTTTATGCTAGGAGGCTAAAAATATCAGTGCAGCCTGTCTCTGACACCTGGCAAGAAGGAATGGTCTCAGAGCCTGGATTTCAGGTGAATGTGAACATCTACGCAGCTATTTTCCGCACATAGTGCAAGTCCAAATCAGTTGACCCTGACTCTGAGACTTACTGACATATATTTTTTGTTGGAATGTTGGATGTACCCATTCACTCCTGTATAAAGTGAGTGAAGAGTAAAAAAAAAAAACTTTTTGTCTAGGCAAAAATGATTATACAAGGAACAAGACACTGGAGAGTTAGCTCCGTGTATTTATTTTGCCTCTGCATTTTTCCAGTTTTCAGTTCTAATGCAATGCCTTATATTATTATTTGAAAGTCAGCCTGCACAATCTCAGTGTTTCTTTGCAGGCCAAATAAAAAGTATAACACTTAGGGTCCATCTATATAGCACTGTTATTTCGGAATAATGTCCATTATTATGATATAGCTACGCAAGCATCCACACAACTAGCACTTTATTTCAAAATTATTTTATAACGTGTAGCTTATTTTGGCATTTGTACACCTCATTCCATGAGGAATAATGCCTCCTCCAAAGTAGCTGTTTTGGAATAGCAGTAGTGTGGATGCTTCACTGCCACTATTTCGAAATAGCTCCTCCCCCAGGCCATTCAAAGTAATTACTTCCCTTCCTGGGGCTATAAATGGAGGTAGTGTGTCCACATTAGGAGAGCCTGCCTTGGACTAATTTCCAGGCTACAGAGCTCTCTTAAGGTACATCTATGTAGCAGGGCAAAAGTTGAATTAAGATAGGCAACTTCAGCTATGTCAATTGCGTAGCTGAAGTCGAAATAGCTTAACTGGGCTTTTGGCGCTGTCTATACTGCAGGAAATGGAAAGAAGAACACTGCTCCTTTGACTTCCCTTACTCCTCGTGAAATGATAATTACAGGAGTCAGAGTAAGTCCTCAATCTCAAACTTATTTTGAAATAATGGCTTGCTGTGTAGATGCACTCTTTTATTTTGAAATAAAGTCAGTTATTCCACAATAATGCTGCTGTGTAGACATACCCTTCAGTTGCTAAGTTACTTGTTTAAGATGACTCTCTTAAATATTCAGTTGTTTTGCATTTAACAGCCTCCTACTGTACAACTGAAAAACACTAGAATCTTTTAATATATCCCAATTTAAGGCCTCATTAACTTGTGTAATAACTTTAGTGTTGCATTTTCAATGCTGTACTGTAATTAAGGGTCAGTAGACTTTTGGTATAAATGTTTAAAAACATTTCTTAAGCTTTATCATGGAAGTGCTGCTTATTGTTCCATAGTTACAGTTGAATTGGGTTTTGCCCTTAAAGCAGCAATTCAACTAGTTTATTTATAAAGAATATAATTTCTCTTCAAAATTACAGCACTTAAACTTTGAGTTCAAAATGAATTTTCTCAGAATTTTCAAGTAAATTGATTAGTTTGAGTTAAAATACATTAAAAATGAACCCTTTAGAACTATAGCACCCAGTGGAAGACATTTTTTCTCTAGAATTATCTTAATAGTGGAACAATGCATACCCTTCAGCCTTCTCTTAAAACTCAATGGAATAAAAAGAAGATTTGTTCTAGGATTAATGATTTTCCCCATTATTCTAGAGAGAATTCCATGAGAACAATCTTTCAAAATGTCTGCCATCTCTCATTGTTCTCTGTGAGAATGAGGTCATAACTTGCCCATAGTTAGGTAGCCAGTTTGAGAGGGAAATTTATCTCCCATTGATTCCAATTGGAAGCTCTTGAGACTAGAGCCACAGGTGGCTTGTAAATAAACAAAACAAAAAAATCCCAGTCATTAACTACATTGGTGTCTGTGTGTTGTTTCACCAGAAGTAATGTGTATGTGCATGTGGGTGAAGGGAGAAGTACCTAGAGAGAGAATGCACTGATTTTTTTCCAAAACATGAGATTGTGCTTATCATAACTATAAACACCAAAATATTGTCATATTCACAAGGCCTATTGCATGGTACAGCTATGGAGCAGAGCTAAGGTGTGAGATAACTTGCCCATTTCATATCACTTGCAATACAAATCTAGTATATAAGCCAAGGCTGCAAACTATTTTATCATTGCAAGGATTGATTTAATTCTACTTTAGTTGGGGTTGGTCTTCATTATCTTTCTAAGTACAATTTAAAGAATTATATATGATGAATAAATAAGTCTATGCCTACATTTCAGAAAAATACTCAAAGGACTACTCAGACACATGATTTTATTCTGAACGGTAATAGTAATTAAAGAAAGTTGGATCGCAGCTGGCATTAGACATGGATTTCAGTCTTCATCCTCTGCTCGTCAATCACTTGTTCAGTACTAGTTAAATCTATCATAGTTACTGTACTTATTATCAGAATCATGTATGTGCATGCAAAGTTTATTAGCTACTTGTTAGTATATAACAATAAGCTTTCTATGCAGAAACACTCAGATAAACAGTGTGGTGTTCTATGCTTCAGAGTTGGAACATGGCAATGTCATGTCAGTACAAAACTTTCCTTAAATGTGTCTGTAGCATGTATGCACTGGGGTTGCCAGGCATCCGATATTGGCCCAGACAGCCTGGTATTTGCGGCCTCTGTCCGGTAAAAAACAAACAAACAGAAAATACCAGACATGTAAAAAATTTTCTCACAATGTTTGGTATTTTTGTTAAAGTATCTGGCAACCCAAGCACTGGGTTGAGAAATTTTCTTAAGCTATTATGATGGAGCAGATGGCTCCATATGGGGCACTAGCCATGCTCTGCAGTTGGAAGGTGGGACAAAGGCCATAACAATGGCTATTGCATGATGAGACTGAGTTGCATTGGTAGGACAGCTTGAACAGGTGTGTACTGCTAAAATGAATACTATACACATGGTTTAGATGAACTTCCTTGGCTATGAATAAGATGCTTTTCATAAATGCATTAAAATAAAATTTCATATATATATATATAAATAAAATACATAGAGCTGTATCATCACTTAAACTGCCCTCCTCTTCTGTCTTCAGACTGCATTTCCCTATTTTGTACCAGATCAGAAAAACATTTGATGAAGAAATTATACAGATGGAAACAGTGGTCAGTCTATACCAAAACCCAGCTATGAATCACCCTGGCTGGTTACTCATCTGAATTAGAGGCTCAGAACCCTTTCTAAACTGAAACTCTCCTGCCCTGTGACATCTGTGGTCCTCACAAGGATCAGAGCCCCAGAGGCCAGGAGACCAGCAGCAAGGAACACTGCTGGGGCTGGGAACCCAGCTGGTGTTGACCTACCCTTGTCTGGCACGTCCTGAGGGTGCTAGACCAGGGATGTCCAACTTGTACCTATCGTGCTAGATTCCTTGAGCATTTTGAAATACATGTATTATCAGATTTGGAGCCAGGTTTTAAATCTTCTGTCACAACCCTAGTTGAAGTTTGCTTTCTAATTGCTCAACTTTCTAGTTGCTATGTTTGGGTCCCACCACACTGGAGTTGTGTACTCTCAAGCTTCCCTTGGCTCTGTCATTTTCTCTGGCTTCTTTGGCCTGTTCCTGGGCTCAGACTCTGTTTGTTACCCATAATGGAAATGGGACCTTATAGTGCAGCTGTCCAAGGTCCCAGAACCAGTAGTTTAGGACTAACTTTTTCCAGAACTACAGCTTTGTGAGCATTCTTGTGTACAGCTCACACTTCCTAGAGACATGCGATAGCTGAAGCACATAACCCACATATCAAGGTAAAAACTATAAAACGTATGTGCTCAAAGTGCTCTGTGGTATCCTCTGGGCATTATTCAGTACTGTGTTGTCATCACAATACAGCATCTAAACAGTGGAGGAAAGGTAGACTTGTCATTTGGGAGCTCTTATATCCCAGAAAAAAATCATATGCATTCTAGCAGGAGGTGCTTGGGGGGAGGGGAATCTATTCAGATTATAGCTGGTGCCAAAATTCAATGCACCAGAGCATGGCTTGAAAGCACTGTATAACTACAGGCAGAAAAAAACATCATTCAGGATAAAGTATGTGTGATGGAACCAACATAATAGTGCCCTCCTTTTGAGAAGTGATGCTAGGACCCTGGCTTTGGAGAAGCATTCACTGAGACTCTACCCCAACTATTCCTCCCATGTTCCACACATCTACTCAAATTCACTGCTGATTTCCCTCCCTTGCACAAGAGCCCCTCCCCCCCTTTTTTGTGCATTCTTGAATTCCCAAGAGCAGGTGTTGAAAGTACATAAGGAGGAAATTTTATTTTACCCAGTCTTCCCCAGGGGGTGAGAGAAACTGAAGAATAACCAATAGTAGACAAAGGGTACTGAGAAAAGGGAGGGGAATAGTATACTGTAGAAGGAAAACAGTAGAGAAGGATTTGGGGGAGACAAAGAACAAAATAAAAGATGCTTGTGCTTTCCGTAATAGAAATGGAGAGAGGAATTTAAGGAAATTATGTTAAAATACATATAATTAGTATTTGACACTGTGGAGTGAGTTATACACTACAGAGACTGTAGTTGATTCTTGGCCTATAGTGAGATTCTCTTGTTTATTATTCGGCATCAGATTTTTAGTTTTACTTATGTCCTGGTGTGTGTGATGAACTTTCCCCCATATTGCTATTTAGTTTGAGCAGTATGGGTTGCTTGCCACATACTTCTGATGCCACATGTGATATACTGTGGGTGACATTTCTTGCAGTAATTCCAAAAGAGCAGACAAACCAAACTCCAAGGCAAGGAACAGAAGTAATTTTCATCCCTCACCCTAGTTGGACCTTCCAGAAGCAATATGGTGATCAGAACAATGGGATTCTTAAAGTGGAAGGTTTTTTGGGGGGGGGGGAAAGGGATGTATTTTACTCTGCGTTGTAAAGTGCCATGTACAATTACCATGCTGTTTACAAATAATTTGTAATGTCTTTTTGTTCAAATAGAAAACTCAGAAAAAATGTACATTGTGAGAAGAGATGCAGGATCTACTTTTGCCAGTGCTGTCTATTCTGATTATTTTTAGGTCAGCTATATTAAAAGTTGTGGTCTTTTTAGTTTTTTGAAAAAAAAATAGTGATAACTTTGAATCTTCAGTAGTTTACTAGAGTGTTTTTACTGCACATAGTTGTGCATGGTGGGCAGACATATACAAAATTTCATTTTCCAAGCTTTGTTCCTTGTTTAGCCTTCAAATGCAGTATTTATCAGTCAGCACACCAAAACTATGTGCATGCCATATCATTACTAGCTCCAGGGGAATCATTCGAACCAATGTAATTTACTCAATATTGGTCAGTTTGACTCCTGACCCCAGTCCCTTGACAGTGTATCCTTGGCAACCCTTGATGTGTGTTAAGTCAGGATGTGCTTATTGGTCTCATCTGTGACAGCTTGCTAAAGGCTGCTTAACATAGCTTGGTCTTTTCAAAAGAAAATTAGAAATCCAATAATACACTGTATTCTGCTCAAGCTGGTATTTTTACAAGCAGAGAAACAGTAACTTGTAAATTTGCAATAAAATTCTGACAAACTGGATTTGTCAGT
Organism: Pelodiscus sinensis; assembly: GCF_049634645.1. Taxonomy (NCBI): domain Eukaryota; kingdom Metazoa; phylum Chordata; order Testudines; family Trionychidae; genus Pelodiscus; species Pelodiscus sinensis. The sequence goes on from NC_134712.1 coordinate 98,780,875, forward strand.
TCAAAATGTAAAAATATCTAACTGTTGTAAATGTATATACAACATACTAAGTGATATTTCAGAACACTAATCAGAAGAGCAAACAACATGGAAAATACAGATCTAATTTCTTTAGAAAAATTCCTTCCTGTGGGACATAGCGGAGTCTTTGTATTCAAAATTTATTTATCAATCACATAAACATTATTTGGCCCATTTTTTGCTTATTTATACCATTTTACCCCCACTTAAGTCAGTGGGATTACACCAGTTTTACTCAGCAGGGATGTTCTAAAACTCTAGGGCTGGATCCTCCGGCCTACTAGAGCTGCTTTGTGTCACAATGACTCTGAAAATCTACTGTAGTATTAGCTTAACCACCTGCTTGAAGATTCTGTATACGAGGAGGATATATAAGACTGCCTTCTTGAGCTACTGCTGTTGAGTGTTCCTGGGGAAAAGAGGTGCGGTCAGAACAACCTCTAGCTACCAGTGCGGCCCATTAAGGGATGGATTGCATTATGTGGCCCTAAGCTACATTACAGGCAAGTGCAGTATCAGATTTTAAGGCTTATTAAAATGGGATAGAAACACTTCTGTGCCACCTCATTCACAGCATGGCTGGACCAAAGGATCCAGTTCCTGCCCTCCTCCCCAGTTATTCCACTGTATATCATCATCCATATCCTAAAGACTGACATTGTTATGGCAACTATCAGTTACCAAACTAAACAGATGACATGGACATCAGATCCCAACAATCTCCTTTTTGTCTTTCTAGTTCCACTTTTACCCAAGTCCTCCTTCCTCTTTGACAGTCTTTACTGAATACCACTTCGCTAATTTTTTAAAGAAACCAATTGTGTCGGTTCATATAATTCTAGAAAAGCAAATGAATCCTGCTGCCACTGTGATGTTCAGGCCTGTACACAGTTCCATGGATTAATTATACAGCAGTTTTCACCATTTACAAGGTATTAGAATATTTTGGCAAACACTACTGAGATTACAGATTGGAGGATAGATTTGTAAAAATTTAGAAACTGGCACAGATTTCACTCACACCAGGAACTATATCCCTGTCCAAATCCTTTGTGAAGTTTTCAAAAAGGTCAGTTAATTTACAGCATTATTTTGGTTTTTCTGCATGTAATACTAATCTACACTTTAATCAGAAGGTACGGAAATATTTCAAGAGAGAATGTGATCACGAACAGCCTCATTTATCAGACATAAGAAACTCAATTTCTTTGCTTTGCATGGACTAATCCATTCCTACCTCATCGGAACTGAACCTCAATATTTTTCAGACTTTACTCATCATAAATTGAAGGCTGCATTTCATTTCCACATCTTCAGCTCAGCATGATGTACAGTGTACATGCTAAATGATCTTTTAAAAGCTGGTCTTTTTTACCAACTAAAGTCAGTCCAATAAAATAATGTATAATTTCAGCTATCTTGTTTCTCTCTGTTAGAACATACGCTTTTCATAGGTACGTAAGTACAAATGCAGCTGAAAGTTATAGTTCCATTGTTTTTCACTTTAAATAGTGAAAGTAAGCAGAAGAAAAAGAAATATCAAATATATCCTGACACAGTGATCCATTGACACTCAAATACAGCCAAAGTGCCAGAGTCATGGAATGCCTTAACACAAATAGCTGTTGACATCATCTGCTTTGCATTGCCAGGGTTATAAAAAAAAAACCTGTCGAACTGTAATGATTTGCCCCCAAATATGTAAGTTACCATAGGGTCTCAGTCTTGCAGACAATACCTGGTGTAGTGGTTACTATTATTGATCGGACTAATCCCATTTGAAGTCAATGGGACCACTTAGTAAGCAGTGTTTTTCTGCTTAAAACAGAAGACTTTGCAAAAGTCATTTGTATTAGGTGCCTTTGTGTTTGAGACACTGTAACGAGTTAGTGCTCGGTACTTCTTGAAAATTATGTGGTTTTTTTAAGGTGTTTCAAATTGAGCATCCAAAATTCTTACTCACTTCTGAAAAACAAGGTGCTCAGTATATGGCTATAGGATTGATCCCTTAATGAATGTATTCATTGAGATGTCATGTAGCAATATAGTTCTTTTAAAAAAAAATCAAATCACATAGCAGTATACTTAGCTAAGCACTCATTCCTGTGGTGTAGTACATCAAAATTATACTAAGTAGTGTGAAAACAAATGTATTCAGTATTAGAGGATCTATTTTTACATGATCTAAGAGGTCAATATTTTATAATAGCGAAGAAGTCCAGAACTTGTACACTTAATTTGCTAAGAATAAAATGCTACCACAAAATGTGACCTTGAATGCCTTTTTTTTTTAGTGTCACTTCTTAGGAGGGCAAGGATGGAAGAAGAGCAATAGGGGACAAGTATAGAATTGGATTATATAATTTTAATAAGGAAAATCTTAACTAGTTATATCTAATAAGTAATAGTTCTTATATAGTGCTTTTCATCCATAGAGTTCAAAGTGCTTTGAGGTCAGTGTCATTCCCATATTACAGTTTGGGAAACTGAGGCACAGAGATAAGTGACTTTCCCAAGGTGAAGGCTAGTGTAGAACTGAGAATTTTATCCCATTATTTCCTGAATCCCAGTCCAGTGTTCAATCCATTAGGCACCACTGTCCTTGATATATATTTAATGCAAAATACATAAATCATGACAAACTAAAATCCATTATCAAAATACGTATTTGGAATTTCATCTTTCTCTATAATTTGTAATCTTATGCGAGGAAATGTTTATTTTTGGAAATGTAGTCATTTTAAAGCAAATATTGACTTGCTTTCCTCATTTTATTCCAATAGAGCAAAAGTTAGAGTGACTCCATAGAAATTACCTCATTGATTAATGTACAAATATATAGTTAATGGTATTACCAGGGTGGTGTTTATTCACTTGCAATGGCAATAAATATTGCATGATATAAAAAGTCCAAGACAACTAAATCATTAGTAAAATGAGTTAAATATAACACAAACAACAATGGAGGAAAGGGGAAGCTGATAGTGAAGAATAAGAATCAGAAGTTAGGAAGTGTGTCCCTTTTCATTCCTTAGCAATTTTCTACACGGAAAAAATCTGTATACTCCTAGCAGAGTTAATTAAATGAAAGAGGAATTTAAGTATATTTGGAACAGAAAGAATCCTAACAATGGCATTGGTCCATCAATAGACTGAAATGGTTGAATTATCTTTTATAATGCAGAACTGGCAGAAGTGTTCAATAATTATTTCTGTTCTGTACTTAGGAAAATTATTGTAGTCACATTGTATTATTATAATCTTTCCATTCCAGTAGTATCTCAGTAGTATGATAACAGCAGCTACTAAAGATAAACATTTTAAAATTGGCAGGTCTTGATAATTTGCATACAAGAATTTTGAAAGAGCTGGCTGAGGAGCTCTCTCGACTGCTAACACTGATATCTTTTCAGTAAGCATGGGCCCTCCAGGGAAGCTCCAGAAAATGGAACACTAAAGTTGTCCCAATATTACAAATGGGTAAACAGCATGACTCACACAATCATATGCCTGTCAGTCTGACACTGATCTCAGCAAGTTAATGGAGAAGCTGATGGTACTTGATTAATAAAGGATTAAAGGAAGATGCTGTAACTGATGCCAATCAACATATTTTTATGGAAAATAGATCCTTGATATTTTTAAGATATGTAAGTTGGATTGATAAATGTAATAGCATTGATGCAATACACTTACATTTCTGAGTTGGTACTGCATTAGATTTTGATTAAAAAAACTAGAATGCTATAAAAATTAACATGAAACACAGTACATGGATTAAAAGCTGGCTAGCTGATAGGTCTTGATGCAATTGTAAATAGGGAATCTTCATCAAACTGGAGTATTTTTAGTGGGGTTCTTCAAGGATTGGTTCTGGGCCCTATGCTAATAATTTTTAAAAAATAAGGTAAAAGTACCAATAAAATGTCAATGTACTTATATTAGTTAGTTATAATTAGGTTAATATGGAGAGAATCTGGCTAAAGATTTTGGCTTGCTGACAAAGCAGCCACCTTCCTCTGAGTATACTATCCATTTCTGAATATTTATCCACTTTTTGTGCTTCTCTCGTGTATGTACTGAGTTTGAAATTTTTTTCCACTATTAGCACAGTGAATAATTCACTATACTTCAATTCAATAGAAGTCATATTTTCCCAATAAAATCTTGCTGCTAACAATAAAAAGTCATTCTGTTTAAAGTGTAGATCTTTTACTGGAGCATTAAGTAAGCAGGTCGGGGATCTCTAAGAAGCCTGCATTTTGTTGTAAGATGAATCTCCTTAATAGTTTCCTCCCCAAACAATTTAATTCCTGGACAGACCCACCATATGTGCCAGTACATTTCCTTTTCCCTAGAATCCCTCTAACAGGGCTCCACCCTAATAGCAAAAGCATGATGGATTTTAATTTGGAAGATTTCTTTAAAAATTAGTTTAGCATAAATTGTGGTACACAAATTGAAGATATTTATCCCCTTTTCCATGTAGAGACCCACTTATCCAGGATCAATTTCTCTGTCCAAATCCACCTCCCATATTTTCTTTGGGATTGTTTTTATCGACATCTTTTCAATCAAAATTGTACATGTCTTAAGAAATTAAATCTTTTTTCTCCATATTGCTCCTGGGTCAATTCCTCAAATGTTGTTAAAGGTCTAGACAGAGCTGTCTTTTATTTAAATGTCATAATAAAATGTTTGACTATGTAAATATTGTCAGAACAGGATTTTTATAATATTTACATTTCATATTTCTTGGTATGATTTCAGAATAAGAACCCAGGAACAGCTCTCTGAATTGAATAATTTCTCCTCTTACCAGGGGTGCTGAAACAATTTGTATAGTGGGGGAGCTGAGAGCCATTAAACCAAACTGGAAACCCAGTATTTAACAGAAACTACTTGAAGGGAGAGGGTGCTACAGCCTGCCAACCCCCCTTCCCACACCAAGTCTAGTTCCAGCATCTATGTCTCTTACCACAAAAAACAGTCACTTTCATACTTCCTAGGGATACATTTTTTAATAATAATGAATGTAGTTAAGGGAGAGGGCCTCGGTGACAGGAATTTTAAAAAATTGTCCAGAGCTGTGAAGGTGGTCTGGATGAATGAGTAATACATTTTTTTTTTTTTTTAGTGACCTAAGAACAATGAATAGCTATATTTAGACTCTTGTCTGAGTTTTACCTACTGTTGGATTTAACATTATTAATTACCTGGAAGAAAACATAAAATCATTATTGATTTTACAAGCGATGGATTCAATTATCACAGTGGGCTCTTCTGGCCTTGGTATCTATGAAGATATCCCAGAAAAGGTGCTTGGATGGTTTAAGTTCTAAAATCCCCATTGAAGTCCATGGAGTGATGACAGTTCTTTTTGAGCTGATGATCTGCCCTCATTGACATTATTGGGAATGGGAGTGTGTATAGGGAGTTCTGAAGTAGCCTCTGGTGATGCTTGTCCACTCTTATATATTGAAATCTGCAACAATTGCTCTATTGCCTATACTGATGTTATTACAATCATCACTAGTATAAGTTGGTCCTCCCTGGTCCAGCACCCTCAGGACCGGACTGGTCCCAAACAAGGAAGTATGATGGAAAAGGGGAGGTCAATGCTCTCCTGGTTGGCTCCCCTCCTGGTCTCTGGCCTTGCTGCTGGCTCCAGCTTGCTGGCCGGGCTTTGCTTTTGGCCCCTAGCATGGCTGGCCCCCTTCGGCTGCTGGCTGGTCTCCTCTGAGGAACTTTTCTCTCGTATGTAATAATTGATGAAAATATGTCTAGGAGTGAATTTTTTTGTTATCTCCAATTAGTGATCAAGGCTGTGATGCAACAAAGGCTTACTATGAGCTTTACTTTATTCACCTAAATAGTTTTACTGACTTCAAACAGACTACACACATAAATCTTTGCCCGAAGGTAAAATACTCTATGCGAGTCTGTACCTGGATACACTATTTTATATGAACACTCTATATTTAGTGACACCCCACATAATAAAACGTGATCTGTCTTTCCCTTCAAAAAACAAACCACAAAAAAGAATAAAATCTCATGGAACTGAGAACAATTATGAACTATTACGCTGTTCACTCAGTGCTTACATTGTACTCATTTCTTTTTCCATGCCTGTATTACCTTTTTAAATTGTAAGCTCTTCTCAGTAAGAACTGGCTATTTCTCAGTTAATGAGGTGCCTCGCACACTGGGGTCCTGATCCTAGTTGGTCCTTAAGCATTGTCATAATAAATCATAAAAATGCTGCATTTTATACATAGTTTATAAAAGCATATTCTCTTTTTTCTTGTGTGCATGCATGTATTAGTAATATTTAATTTATATGGTACTATATGAGGAAGAATGTTCAGTCTATTAAGGGCCAGAAATAAGAAATACCAGCATGAAGACATTTTTTGTTCACAGTGTTTGTGAATATGTCTAATGAATTTACAAGAAAATAGTGTGCTTTTAGCAAGTCCAACTTGTCTAAGAAGATTGAACTAGTGAGATTACCCTTTCATCAACACATACACATTCTTTCTGACTCACACCCAGACACACATACAAAAACAAACTTGTAATGACTGGGCACTTTATCAAGTCTTCTCTCCATCATTCATTAAATGACAGAAAATTGCTCTTTGGTGAGTTTGTCAATGCAGCCTTCCCTCCCAGAAGCCCATTTGTTTCACATGCTAGCACAGAATATTGCAGGAATTTGCAGATTTTAAATGACAAATGTATCTAACTTTACTCTGTTTTGTAGCATTCTTTTTTTTAGTCGACTATGTTATATAGTGCTTCTTGTATCAGGGCGGGAGTTTTTAGGTTGTATCATAGCTCATAATATTTTGTTAATATAGCATTGGGCTGTGATCTTTTCCTAACTGACAGATGTCTCTAACAGATTTGTTGCTCCAGAAAACCCTTCTTTCTCTAGATGGTACAATATGCATGGCCACTCTAAAAGCACAAACCAAATGGTAAATGTTCTTTCACTGCATCTCTTCTCATCTTCATTAAATCTTATTGAATTTGTCATTTTTTAAAATTGCACTTACATGCAATGGAAATGAAAGGATTGCATGTGAGTGTGTTAAAAGTGTAACAGTTTGATGTCAGGAAAGGAAAACAGTTCTTCCAGCACCTTTCAGGAAGAGAAAAACATACTAATAACAGCAACTGTGTAGTTTTGTTAGAGTAACACTGTGATGTGTAGGATTATAATCAATGTAAATTATTGAGTTTTACTGATGTGTTATGTTGAAGGTGTAATGTGTTACTTTGTGGTTTGTTTGTGCAGTCATTATTTATTCATGCCAAAAGATTAACCACTTAGCATATTTTTTTTCTGAAATCCTATTACCTAATTCATTCATATTTATATAGCTTTAAGACATGCATATCATGTCTAGGTTTCTAGATATCAATAAAGACATACCAGGTCTCATTGATACAATTACATATGCTATGAATTTCAATCCAAACGAATGGAGAAGAGATTTTCAGGACAGAGCCTGCAGCATGGCGTGTCCTTTAATTGCCATTTACATAGCAGAAGAATCATTAATTTCTAATTCACCTATTATTCACCCTCCTTAGTATGCTATGTCAATGTCAGTTTGGGGGCAGTGGAATAAATGTGGTTTCTGCATTGCTTTAACAACCTACCTTTGTATTTTTCTTTTAATGCTTTTTTGACCTTAGCAGAATACTACTTGGACATAGACAGCTTAGGGCTCTTGTTTAGATATGATTTATGGTGCTACATTAACCCTTCATTGACCTAGAAATGCCCTAATATTAAAACAGTTTGACACACAGAAAATCAAAAGCCCTTTTATTGGAAGTGCTATTGTCCGCATCATAAGTTTCCCCAATGTGATGCCACAGTTACACCATCAATTTCCTACTTCTATTGAACACTGTATTGAAAAACTAATGGACAGAATCCTTTGTCATTTCTGTCCCAGTGACCAGCAAATAGCTCAGTGAAAATCTTTCCCTTCTCATCACTTCAGGCATTTCTAAATGACACATCTAAAATACCAGCTTAGCATTTTATGAAAGACATAAGGACCAGATTCTGCCTAATACCTTGTGTTTAGCACCTCCCATTGGTTCCCCTTGGGCCTAGAAGCTGAGAGTGCATAGTGCCTCCAGTATTAGAGACTTGGCCAATGATCTTTCTAATCCTTCTAATCTTTTATATCCATGTGCAGGTTTTTTCCCATTAATGTATGTATGGAATAATTTTTATATGCACAGAAGCATGTGCCAATGTGCACCAATAGAAACAAAAAACTTATCTGAGGGCTCTCTGCTAATCAGCTGGGCAACATTTGAATCTCTCCATCTTAAAGGGAACACTAATCTTGGCTTAGGTTTGGGGGGAGAATTCGGGAGTCCATTCTGTTTACTTATGTATCATGACTTTGCACTACCTGATATGCATGTTAGAAAGGAGGAATAAACCCTTGTGAAAATATTAATAGAGAGCAAACCAATAAAGACTCTTGAAGCTATATTAATTTAAAAGTGAATGATATCTATAACAGGGATAGTATTCTATTCAATTCTGTAGGATGATTCCAAAAGAATATTATTTTTAAAAATCTATAGGTTTTTAGCATAAAGTTGGAAATCCCAAACTCATTCTTTATAAAGCTATTTGAGTCTAACACTTTCCCATAATGAAAATAAATATACATCTATGACTTTTCTGCATATTTTTACTTGGTAGCACATCTGGCACATAGGGGAAGATGACTTCTGTAGTAGCTATTGTTCTTGTGCAAAATATTAATTACAAAATGTAAATAACATATCTGGTTTCACAACTGTACCACACAATAAGAGTTTTTAGCTAAATAAAAAAGTATATATATTTTGGGGTAGTCACTGTTGCTAGACATAAAAATGTTTCTCACTTTGGATGTCAGAAAAAAGTGAGGTGGTGTAGTCTTGTTTTGAGCTACATTTGTGTATTTTTGTAACTGATGCAAGCTAATCAGAGTCTTTCAGTGGCTGATCCTGCCCCATTTACTCTGGAGTAGAGTTGGTTGAGAATTTTTAGACAAGTCTTGCTTTCCCATAAAAAAAAATGGAGATTCATCACAACTGAAACCATGGGCAAAATAGGGTCAGGTTCAGTATATTTTCTGATTCGAAAAAATATTGAGCTTTTTTTCAAAAAGTTGAGAATATTTAAATTCAAAATCTGACAAAAGAGATCTATATTTCTGCTTGAAAATGGCTTGTTTTCTTTTAGAAATTTAAGCTAATTAAACCGAATTTTTAAAATGTCAAAATTAAAACACAAGATTTCAAAATTTTCAAAACTATGTTTTGATTGCCCCAAATGGGAGAGGAGTGGGAGGCATAGTTTGAAAATATTTAAACTTTTCATCATGTTTCAAGTCAGGGAAAAGTGTCAAACACTAAAAATAACAATTCTCACCCAACTCTACTAAGGAGGCCTGAGGTCATTTGAATTGTTTTCTTTGTCTTTTATGGGAGGAAGAAAAAATGGGCTTTTGGTAACCTTCAACCTTTAAGTCTATATGCAGTACATAATCCACAAGGGTCACATTAAGATAGGAGCTGATGCAAGATAGTTGAAAACCATTGCAATTGAAGACTGAGCCAGAAGATTTGCTTAACTCTGCCCCTGTTGCTGTTGCATCTGTTACTGCATTATACATGCTGGCATCTGATTATACATGTCCAAGAGAAGAGGACTGCCAACAATCATGTATGTGGGCCAGTCATACCTCTCCTGTGGGCTTTTTGGTTTCCATATTGTTGTATTCATCATACCATCATAGCTAGCCTCATCCAGAATACAGTATCTCTTTTGATTTTGTGGAAAAACTTGCCAGTCTAGACACAGCCTAACAGATTTATAAGCTTTCATGCACAAAACCTCACTTCATCAATGTGTGTGGGTGCACTCTAAGTGTATGTCTATACAACAACATTATTTTGAAATAGTTAGCGTTATTTTGAAATAACTTAACTGCCTGCTGTGTAGACACAGACTATTTCAAACTAATGTCAAAATACTGTCAAGCTGGAAGACTTCTCTCTCTGACTCCTGTAACCCTTTGGATGAAGAATAAGGGAAGTTGGAGGACGAGTGCTTTACATTGAAATAAGTGATGTATAGATGCTCCCAATTTCAATTTCAAAATAAGCTACGTAATTGACGTGGCTCAAGGTAAACCCTTCTGTGTAGATGCACCCTAAATGTATACACAATTACTCTCTTGGAAATTTTGAGTAACTTAAGGCATTTCCACACTAGGAAATTGCATTGAAATAACTAAATTTGAAATAACTCCCGAAATAACAAAATTGAAATAGTGTGTTCCTGCTACAGAAGAGCCTCAAAATTAGTCTGAGACATGCTCCATTAATGTGGATACACTACCTTGACTTAGAGCACTGGGAAGTAATTACTTAGAATTACTCTGGGGAGTAGTTATTTTGCAATAGCAGCAGTGGAGTGTCCACAGTAATGCTATTTCGGAATAGCATTATTCCCCGGGGAAAGGAGAAGTGCAGATTTCAAAATAACCAGCCTGTTTCAAAATATTGGGCTCAGTAGTGTGGATGCTCCAGTATTTCAAAATAAGGGGGTAATTTTAAAATAACTCCCTAGTGTAGACCATGGCTTAGTTTTAGTCAGTCAACTGAGTTACTCCAGATGAACATGAATGCTGGTGACAGAAAAACTGGGATCTTTATTTCTCCCATTCTGTGTTCAAGCAAACAAAATATTTTGAAGATTACCATTATTTTATGTCCATGTCTGACTGAAAGTGTCATGGAAGTGACCATTGCACTTCCACATGATAGCATTGGAGAAAGAATCTATTGCAAAATCACCAATCGCAGGGCAGACTTTTTTTTTTTTGCAGTGAGTAACTTCATGAAAAAATTCTTTAACATGCATTCTAATAAAAAATACCATATTCAAAGTTATTCTCACTTTTTTGTTTTAAAGTCATAGGATGTTTTACATAAATGTCTAACTTTTTACAATGGATGCAACATTTAGTACAGTAAAATGAGACCCAGAGAAATTTTCTACGCTCTATAGAGCCAGTTGAAAAGCTGTATTGTATTCAATAAATTATATATGATAATCAGAAACTAGATTTAGCCAAGGTAGAAGTTTCTTTTTTTGTACTTGAAAACGGAGGACATATGACATGTTTAGATCTTACAGTGGATAGAAATCGTACATAAATATGTATGTATATTCAAATTTGTTCTGTTTAGGTCTCTAATTAAAATATCTGTTTATATTATTTTGACTGTGTGTGTGTGTGTGTGTGTGTGTGTGTGTGTGTGTGTGTGTAGGAGTATCTCCATGTCCTCAGGCATAAAATTTAAAATTAGTCCATGTCCGATCATAGTAACTCAAATGTAATTTTTATTGTGTAGATGACAGCAAGCTAATTAGTAATACTAGGGATTGTCACCCATGACCTTTAGGGTCACAAGGCAATGTACTTCCCCTTGTTTATTAGCTTAACACAAAGGATCATTATGATGAGCCACCTCTTCCCCCCCCCCCCCCCCTGCTTTTCTTTGAGTTTTACTAATGTAATCATTTTGAATAAATATTTACTGATAATATTCAGTTATGTAACATAGTTGGATTCTTTCTCTTAATTCTACTTAAGAATACTGTTAGCAAGACCTTAATGTTTTCAAACTGCTCCTATATGGTACAATATACAAGTGTATATTCATGTGAATGCAAATGTGATTTCCTGTCAATACATGAACTATTTTCAATTCAATACAGTAAGTGAAGGTCTCAATTTACCAATAAGATTTTTTGTTTCTTTAGAAAGTTACGGGTTATCAGTTTAATTACACCTCCTTTTTATTTTGTGAGTAGAATTTTTTTGTTGTACTGTACTAAGCTGCCCTGGCTGTTTTATAAGGGCTGAGTATTTCACTAAGCTCTTGCAATATTGAAAGAATCTATATTCTGAGAATTTGAAAACATGTCAGCCCACCTAAATTACATATTGATCAGGTTTAATTGCATGCCACCCATCAGTATTAGGTTTGAAAATTCATAAAAGAGAAATAATGTACTCTTTGTGGATGATTACTTCTGGGGCATTTAAATGAATTCCATCACTTAACCCTGAGCTGAGACAGATTATTGAGCCTTGCAATCTAGCCAGTCAAAGTCCAATGCAGCTGTTTTCTAACTATCAGAGAACAGCAAAGAACAAACAATATAAATTTATATAGATTTTCTTTTAAGGAAAATAGCAAAGAAAAAAAATAAAAGTAAACACATTTTTTCGTTAGTTTCACGAAAGTCCTTTCTTATTGTTTTTACTAATAAACATTATTTTTTTTTAATTCTCACTCAGATTCCAATCATTCTCCTAGGCCATATGTAAATTGACAACATAATAATTATATTGACATAATTGTAGTGAAATCCTCATCCATATAGTTTCATTTTAAAGTTTAATTGGTTACAGATGTGCAACTATTCATTTTTTCCCCAAAAAACTTGGAGGTTTGGGGTGTGTTGTTCATTTAATTTCTGAAGAGTTTTCTAACAAATGACACACATTCTTGAAGTCCGTTTTCTTATGAAGGTCACATTGACTGAGAGTGAGTTTATCATTAGTTTACAGGATGTTCTTTGCATTTAGAAATTATGTTTGTTGGTATTGGGTATGTTTTGAGAAATTGTGCTTAGTATGTTTTTCTTTACAGATTATCAATACAGAGTAAAAAGGACCAGTTAAAATCATTGCACTTACTTGGATAATAGTTTAAAAGCTACATTTTATTTAGACACTTTGAGGTAATAAATATCTCTGAGCATAATTAACTGTCTTTTATCTAGGTCTGCTCCTTAATGATGCCATTTCAGGACCTTTACTATTGTTTTCTCTTAACATTAATGCTCAGTTTGGCCTTGAAAATCATTTTAGGTGTGAAGAACTAGTAACAATATCTTAGTATCTGAGTTTTGTTCTAGGTACTAATTAAATGAGTGTGATGTTCTGACCCAGCTTTCATATTTTATCAGCAAAGTGTTTTACTCCATATGGAGCAAGATTACATTTCACCAAATTAATCTGTGTGACTTATCTAACTGAAATAGTAGTTGAGAGATAATGAGACTAGCTCATCAAATTACAGTGGACACATTTTATACACTGGGCATATTTTATAATCTTTGCCTACTATGGGTCAGATTGTCAGTGGGCACAGTTTCACAGCAGTCAGTGAAGCTATGCAACCTATGCCACTCCAGAATCTAGTCCGTCATTATGAGACCGGGTTTATTTTCTATGTTCCATGTAACTACTAAAACTCTAATCCCATAAAGATATTATCTATCTCATATAATCTCACAAAAATAGAAGGCTATAGATACTTGCTTTAGCGCAGCAGGCTGATTATTTTTTTCTCTGAGAATGTTAAAACCCCTAATAGAATACACATGAAGATCAGAGCTCTGAGACCAAATACTGTTGATGGAGAGAAGAATTGATATAAATGAGCCATGTTTAGCTCCCACTATTCCTGATCACTGGAACAGTCTGCCTCTTTTCCTGCTGGGAATTGCAAAAGTCTTCTGATGCTCTTGGTGGGGGATGGACGACTTAATGTCAAGCTTTCCAGAGGCTGTTTGAAAGGCTAGTGCAATCTTTTAAAATGTTCTGGAATTGCTACCTAGTCACTAGTTATTGGGGGAAGCTAAGGCTGATCTTCAGCTAAATTGTTGATGGGAAAAGTTTCTAGCTTTGGCCTCTAAGCCCTTTAAAAAAATTCTCTGGTTGGGTGACATTACTGTTACTCAGGAATGAATCTGCTCTAATATTTGGACATAATAGCAAACTGTCATTGCAGGCCAACACACCCATGGAGACAGAGTCTGGCCTTTGAAAGGGATTAGCTGCAACATGTTTAATTCCTTTGTTGCTATTTTCAGACCAGGTGTCTCCCCATGACCGTAGAGCCTATTACTACAGAGTTTCACTGGGGTTGGTATCCTTTATTTCTTCAAGCTACCATGTAAATAGTTAAACTTAGTTGGTTTATACGTGTCTTTTTACCATTTTTATTATTTAAAGATTAGAATTCTGATGAGTATAGAGGGCAAAATCCTAGTTTGATTGAATGTTGATTGGAATTTTTCCTTTAACTTCAGTGAGACTAGGATGTCCCCTTGTATGAATGTGATACATAATAGAGCAGGGTGAATAATAAAAAAAGGCAAATAATTTATGAACTTTGAACAGAGTTTGACTTCAACCACATTCATTCCCCTTTTTATGTCCCTGAAAAACGTGCAAGTGAAGATTTTTGTGTGTGGGAAGTGAATATCACACTTGTAGCTGAGATACATTTATGTTGGTCTAATAAAAGATAGAATACCTCACCTGCCTTGTCTCTTTAACATACTGGGACCAACATGGCTATGATAACATTGCAAACATATATTTAACTAGAAGATTTACCTGGCATTGCTTATTTCCTTCAGGGCAGGGGGCTGCAGGTGTATGTGGTGGGGGGAGCGGAATGCAGGGGTCAGGGCAGGGGCTTGAAGTTGTGGTGGATTCAGGGAAGGGCACTAGGGTTAATGGGGGTGGGGAAGTCAGGGCATGGGCTGGGAGATCAGGGCAGGGGCCTCGGAAATGTGGAGGGGTCAGGGCAGGGGATGGGAATACGCAAGTCAGGGCAGGAATTGTGGGCTCAGGGAAATGGCCTAATGGCTCTTGGCTGGGGGGAGGAGAGGTGTTTGGGAGGGAGGTGTTGGGGCTGGAGCTGCCTGACCCCTGGCTGTCCACCTTCCTACCAACTCCTCAGGGGGCCAGGGCTGGGTTGCCTGTTTCCCCCCCTCCCCAGAGGCTCCTTGTGGGGGCCAGGGATGGGCTGCCTGCCCCACATATATGGCTGCTGGTGGGGGAGGGCTGGGCTTCTGGGCCCCTGGTGGCTCACCAGGGGACTCGGGCTGCCCAAGGGTGGTGCCTGACCCCTTGAAGAAAGAGCATGGCTTGGCTGCCCAGTGGCTCCTCAAAGGGGGGAAAGGCTGCTGGCTGGTGCTGCTCCCTCTCCTGTCTAGTGCTGCAGCTGAGGATTGGGGGGGGGGGGGCAAAAGGGGTTTGGGAAACAGGGGTCCACTTACTTGGGCCAGTTGCCAGCCATACGGAGAACCCCCTGCCCCACCTGATCATTGTGGATGACCATATGGAGAGCCCTGGTCCCAGCTGGCCATTCTTTTTGGTGCAGTCTCCCTGCTGTGGTTACTCTGGGTTATAACTGTGCCCTGTGCTTGCTGCTCCCGCTGTCACTGTTATGGAAAACAACTGAGTTCCAGAGACATCCCATTTTTCTGGCACAAACAAACCCAGGCCTTGTTTTAAGTTAGGAGAAAAGGAAGCTGCATACCAAATTTGGTGGTCCTCACTCTAACTGTTTAGAAGGAGTTCTTGAAGAAATGGACTCTCAGATGAATGGTTGGACTCACAGACAGATGGACACAAATTACATAAACCCTCTAAATATATTACTATTTTTATTTTATTTTAATTTTTGTGACTAAACAAAAATCATTTGGTATAAAAGCAATTTACTCAGGTTAGAACACAGAGTCAGGAGATCTTGCCATTTAAATTGTGACAAAACACACACTTGGACCAATAAAACATTAACTTTGAATATTGGAAGGAATATTGAAGCAAATAACTTGCAAGCAATGAACATATATGAAGTTGTTTGCACAATATATGAATTACATGGATATGAATAACTGATAAACTCATAAAATTGCAGCTCTCTGTGGAAAATACATAAACATGAGGAAGGACTAACTTTCCAAAATAAAGACTTGCAAATGGTTTTGCCCCGCTCTCATATTTAACACAGGGCCTGCCACTATCAGATGCTTACTATGGAATTCAATGGTTAATATTTGTTATTTTACTTAAGTGATTATTGCAAAACTGCTATCTAATTTCAGTATTTATTCCATGCAACATTTGTAATCCTGTAAGGTAATACTTGCTTACTGTGCATTGAGTCTATATTAGATAGAAGGTCATTATTACTGTTGTGTGTTCTGTAAATGTCCCTCATGGTAGCTTTTATTTCTTTCACTGTGATCCTGAAGTTCCTATTCACTTTGGGGTTACTGTACCAATCCACTTTTCTTCTGCCTGTGGACAAATCAATAGCAAATCACTTATTACTCACTGAATACATAGGAAACAAATTTGTAGAAGTCTAGATCAAAGAACGTGCTTATGGCCTTCCAATTTGAAGCTTACTGCCTATAAATCATCACTACCCACAGTCTGTGAAGAATTCTTTAATGACTGATGTGCAGAGTTCAATGTAAAGATTTCACTGAACTTTCTTTCTTCCTACTCCCTTTGTCTTTTGCCAGTGCTGTCTTTCTCTCTTTCCACTCATCAGTTTGGCTGATACTGAATCAGACACGTATGGTGTTTTTACATTATTTTATTTACCCCATTAACCTTACCCCACTTCCCGAAGCCTGTATCACAGAATCCTTTAGCTGTCAGGTCTAGCACTTAAAAGTCTGTCAGTGTCAATCTTTTACAACTTGTAAGGGACCATCACAGAATGATCCAAAATCCCAACTGCCTGAAGTTCATAGACCAAACAGAAGAAAGGAAAGGGTGGGGGGGGACTCCCAAGATCTTACATTTGGTTAAAAGAAAAAGACAGGCAAGAAAATTCAGAATGACCATTGGTGCCCAAATGCCAATCTTATTTTGTAGTCCACATCACAGTGGGCCTTTTGGGTGAAATTCTAACTACTCTGAAGTTCATGAGACCTCCTAGAAGATAAGGTTTTATGTAATGGTCAGCATGGATTTGTCAAGAAAAAATCAAACCAACCTAATAGTTTCCTTGGACAAGCCTTATGGATAGGGAGGAAGTGGTAGATGTAGGATATCTTGAATTTAGTAAAGCTTTTGATACTCTCTTGCATGACCTCATAATCAAACCAGGGAAATAAAGAGGGAGCTGCTACAAAGGGAGTACACAGTCATGCTGTAAGGACATATTGTGCGGGGTCCCACAGGAATTCATTTTGAGTCCAGTTATGTTCAGTATCTTCATTAATTACATAGAGTGTATACTTTTATAAATGTTGCAGATGATACAAAGCTGAGAAGGGTTGCAAATGCTTCAGAGGGTAGTATTAACATTCAAATTATCTGGACAAATTAGAAATTCCTTCCTAAGTGGAGTCATCAGTTTTACACATACAAAATGGGAAATGACTGCCTACGGAGTGCTGTGGAATGGGAGGTGAGGTCACAGTGGGTCACAAGCTAAATATGAGACAATTTGTCACACTCTGGCAAAAAGAGAAATCAAACATCGTTCTGGGATGTACCAACAGGCATGTTAGATGCAAGACATGAGATGTAATTCTTCCGCTGTACTCCACATTGATTAGGGCTCAGTTGGAGAATTGTGTTCAGTTCTGGGTGCCACATTTCCAGAAAGATGTGGACAAATTGGAAGAAAATCCAGACAAAAGCAACAAAAGTTATTAAAGGTCTAGAACATGTGACCTACAAGGGAAGATGGAAAAAAGAGAAGCCTAAGAGGAAACAAAACAGTTCTCAAGTACGTACAAAATTGTCACAAGGAAGAGAGAGAAAAATTGTTCCCCTTAAACTTTGAAGAGAAGAAGCAACGGGCTTAAATTACAGCTAGGGATGGTATGGTTAGACACTGGTGTTTAAGCACTGGAATAAATTGCTTAGGGATGTTGTGGAATCTCTTACTGGGGATTTCTAAGAACAAGTTAAAACAAACACCTATCAGGGATGGTATAGGTAATACTTAATCCTGCCCTGAGTGAAGGGGATTGTTCTAGATAACCTCTTGAGGTCCCTTCCAGTCCTATGAAACAATGGAGGCAGGATCTCACATTCTATTTAGACCTCCAGTGAAACAGAAATTTAATAACTCCCCACTTGTAAAATAGTTGCTATGTGACATGACACCACAGGGTTTATGATACTGGTGCCCCAGAGCAGATTCACTGTGGTCCATCCTCCTTCAAGCAGACTCTTCCCTATTACAGGCTTTCACTGCCTGGGTATTTCCTGCTTTACTTTGAATGGAAATGAGCTTATTGGCATCTTGGTCCTAATGTTGTTTGTTAGTTTGTCACCTCTGTTGCCAACTGGAAATACATTAATGTTTTGTGATATGTTTTAAGAACTGATAAACATATGGTCAGTTCAGTTAATTTGCGTGTTTATTATCTTGGGCATCTGCAAGTGCATGTGCCTATATTTTAAAATCAGGTTGCAAACTTTTTTTTTCTTTGTGCATTGTTAATTTTATCGTATTTGTAACACGCTCCAATTTAATTATATATTGAACTAGATTGTCTTCAAAGGAAGCTTTTTTTTTCTAATTGTATTGAAGCACAGAAGAAACTAGTTCCAAGAAAATGAAACTTTTAGTACCCTGATTCTGAGTGTAATGATTTTGCTTATACAGGGACGGCTGACTTTAGTATGTATTAGGAGTCTGACTAGTAAAGCACCTGCATTACATAATAAATTTAAATACAGTAGCACATTAAGCAAAATAGTTTTGGTATACCCTTTTTAATTAAATGAAGTTCCTTCATATGTTGGAATCTTCAACAGTTAAAAATACATTATTTAAGCAGTCTCAAAGTTGATTTTATGTTTTGGCTTATCTTATTTACAGAAAGTATATCTTAGACTTAAAAAATCTACTTTAAAATATCTGCTAGTCATCTGAAGAAGTGGGTTCCTCCCACGAAAGCTCACGATACTATCTACATGTTTTATTTTTTAAGGTGCTACTAGACTATTTGTTGTTTTTTAGGGCTTGGGACCATATGTTGACATCGATCAATGCACAGAATTCACATTAAAGTCAGGGGAGCTTTTCACATAAAATAAATGGAGAATATGATCCTTCAGTTCTAAGATTTTGGTCCTTGATCATCTGCAATTCATAGCTCTTATATCATACTAGAAGACTTACCTGGCATTGCCAGGGTCCTTCAAGATAGGAGGCTGGTGTTGTAGGGAGTGCAGGAGCCAGGGCAGGGTCTTGGGGATGGGGGCGGACAAGGCAGGAGGCTGGGGGTGGGGAGGGGTGCAAGAGTGAGGGCTGGGGATGGGAAGCCCATCTGGTGGGGTCTTCCCCACTCTGCTGCCAGCAGATTTAGGTCTACCCCAAGTCCCCTCAGGTGCCAGAGGCCTTCTCCCTGCCCCAGCACTGTGACCAAGGGCCAGGGTGGGAAAGGTTTGGGGCAGGGGAGCTACTTACCCTGTCTGGTGTCAGGCAAGATGGCAGAACCCCAGCCCAGCTGGCCACTCTTTGTGGTGTAGCTGCTCCCGTTAGTCACTCTGCATATAGCTCTCCCCGGTGGGATCACTGCCCTCTCTGGCCACTTTCAGTATCACATCCCTCCTCTCTGTGCCCCTCCCTTCTGCATCCTTTCTCTTTCTGTCCCTTCCCTTTCCATGTTATGGAAAAAAGTCCCATTCCTGACACTTCTCATTTTCTTGGCACAACTAAACCCTGATCTTGCTTTAAGTTATGATAAGAGGACGCTGCTTACCAGATTTGCTCTTACCATTTAAGAGTAGTTCTTGAACAAACAGACTTACAAACATACAGACATTTATAAAACGCAGTAAAACCTGTTCCACTACATGCATCTGACGAAGTGGGTCTTTGTCCACGAAAGTTATGTTCCTACACTTCAGTTAGTCTATAAGGTGCCACAAGACTCCTCGCCGCTTTTGCAGATTCAGACTAATACGGCTACCCCTCTGATAGTAAAACCTGTGTTATCCAGCACGCTCAGGGATTAGGGCATTTCGGTTATCTAAAAATTCTGGTTATCTGAGGGTCCCATCAACCTAGGAAAAACCAATGGACAATAATAGTAAAACTCAAGTTTTTAATATTGGTAGTTTTGTAGTGTGAGGCAGTTGGTCTCACATTTCTATTATGAGTTAAAGATGATTAGTACTTCTTAACTAAAAAATTGTTAAGTCAATCATGGTAAACCAAGCCAGGACTGTGCGCCTGAAGACGTGACAGTATTGTGGCTGGGGGCAATGCCAGTTAACAAAGTTTTCTAGTTAACAGAGTGCCGGATAACAATGGTTTCACTGTATATAGACGGACAATCTATTAGATCACTCTCTGCTTTAAAAGATATCCAAATTATGTTCCTACTTGTTACATTAATTACTTATTTTGGTTTTGAAACAGGACAAGAAATGACTATTTTATAGTACTTGTATAGCCATTACAATATTGCATCCTAAAAATGCTGCATTTGAATAGGTGATGTAAAAAAAAGTACTGATACGATGCCTGGACTGAACAAGCTTAACATTAGTTATAGCACTTTGCCCCTAAGCTTATCTTTTTTTAAACCAAATTGAAGGATAGCAATGTGCTCTGGAAATCCAAAGTTCTCAGATAACATTAAAAAGTTGTGATGTTTAAATGAAACTTCTTAAACTACTTTAGCTGAAAATCAAAGTAGAAATCATTAGATTAGTCTTTCTCTTGAGATTTAATAATAAGCAGATAAAAATAAACAGAAAGAATGAGACTACTCAGTGTTAATATACTGATGTACGCTTTGACACATAAAGGAAAGTCTTAAAAAGAAGCTGATCTTTTAAAACCACATCCACACAAAAATATGCATGCGGGAGGAATCCTCATGCAAGCAGATGACATCTCCTTAGAGACAAATAGTATTATTTAGACTCAACTAACTCTGGAAGGGTTAGTGCCACCATTCAGTTACGCACTAAGAAGCGGTGGGGAAATCAAGATTTGGATGCTTTTTTCTAATCAAAATTGCATATTTTTCTAAAGATCTGCTCTGGCAATTACTTTGGGAAAGTTTCATTGCTGTGTTTATACAGTAGATCAGAGTAGATGTTCAATGGCCCCTTCTGGCCTTATAAATGCATAGATTCCATGATACTTTCCTCCTAAGTGAGCTAAATGGACTGCAGGTATAAACCCTGGAATTTTAAAAATATTCCGAAAAATGATTGTTGCATTCTAATCCTAGTAGTCTGTTTTAATGTACCAGACAAAGGCATAATAAAAACCAGTGAACAGAAGCTGAAACCAGCCTATTTCATGTTGAAAATATTATACAATGTTTAGAATTGAGGATAATGAACCATCAGATCAGATTCTTTGGTATGTGGTATATTTGTTATCACTTGGAGTTTAAATTAAGATCAGATATCTTAAAATATATCCTCCAGTTAGGCTCAGTGTAGGGAACTGGACAAAATGTGTTATACAAAAGGACTGCATGATGGTCCTTTCTGGCTTTAAAAATCAATGAAATTATTAGTGAACTCTTCAGGCAGTCCCAAGAATGTAGCAGATGAAAGGTACTCTGAATTCATGATACCAATGTATAGAAGCTGAACATGGAGAGAAGATGATGGTATGTCATGTAGTCGAACCGTGTGGTAGGTGAACTTAAAAACTTGAGACAAGCCAAGAAGCTGCCAATGCCATCAGCAAGCTATGAGGCTATAGGACTCATGAGTAATTGACAGGATGGAAATGGGCAGTATAGGGCCAAAATGCTAGGTGTAAGTTAAAAATAACATGAGTATTACACTTGCTTAATCAGCCTAAAATAGGGATGTAAAAACAGTTAACTGGTTAAATGCTAGCACTTAACCGGTTAGCTGTTTTAACTTAAGGCCTACTGTCTGACCCAGTCACGGCTGAGCCCAACTGGAGTTCAACAGCAGTGGCTGGTTAACTGATAAACATTCCAGTAAGGTTCCTGCTTACCTGTTAACCATTTAACATTCCTGCTCTAAAACAGTTCCTGATCACTCAAAAGCAGAAATTTTGACTTTATCAGAAACTGAGCTGTCAGGCCACCTCTAATAGTCATATAATCAGGGATTATAGTACAGGTGTGCAGGAAGGGCATAGCAACCTGAAAATATACACATGAAATAGAACTAATTTGGTGGCAACCTAAAACTGAGTGTCAGCTTGTACAGAAGTACTTACATGGTTGAAGATCTTTTTCGGGGATAGAAATTGCTGTGAAATCTGTAATTGTCACTGTAAATTATTTGTTTTTTTCTTTATTATATCTATAAGTATTCATTTACTATAATTTCTGCTTCCATAATATTCTAAATAATATCACTGTACTGCAGGAATAATGCCTTCCACATCTGTTGGTTATATAGGGAAGTGCAACTGCGGCAACACATGTTTGGATACTAGTTCGGTCTTTGCATAATCATTTTTAAAAAATCAAAATATTTTTTTCTGCTCAGGCAAAACAACTTTGTGTGTCAGATATATTAATTTAAACATATAGCAATAACTTGATAACAGAGTAAAAAAGAACTAATGCAGTGCAATGGAATCTTGAGTGGTGGTGGGCAATCCACAATTTGTATGTAGTGTACTTTCTGTAGTTAGAACACACACCATCTCTGCAGAGCCAGCACTGGAAACAAAATTTTCTCCCTGAGTATGGTCCTGTCTCTGACTAGAATTGCCATAGATGCTGATCTTGCAGCAGTCATGGAGCCAGACTGGAGTCATTTAAAGGAAATGAGCACTAGCTGTCCTTGTAGCTAGATGTAGCTCAGAGAACATACTGTGGTTTTTTTCTCAAGGAACTTTATTCTACCCTTTTAGTGCGTATATCAAATTTTAAAAACATATGGAATATCTTTTTTTTCTTTATGTTGGTGGAAGCCTCATGCTCATATTTATGGAAGTTTTATGTTAGGCTGTACTATATTAGCCAAATAAAGTTTGATATAACTATAATTTTACATTAGATACTTGTAGAGTCAGAAGAAATATAACATGTCCTCCTCATGCATAATTTCTGCTCCTCTAATTGAAAAAATATACTAGACAGACATATATTTGAAGGGACCTAATAGTGATACCACACCTTGCAGTACTTTTATGTAACTTTTTATTTAGATCCCAACAGCAGCCCAAAGCCCTATCAATGTGTCCTAATAAAGTAATAATCTGTGCATCCAGACTGCCCCAGCAACATGGTTTTAGCCACTAACAGCTGAACTAGACCATCACTTCAGAACTAAATCCCAGTGTTAACTTAATGTCGAATTGGGCTCCGCGCTTAAAGGGGCCCCGCACCCTGAACCTGGAAGTGTGCCAGGCGCACCGCGGGAGGGGGTGTCGGCCCTGGAGTAGGAGAGCGGCAACTGCGTGCACCGCAGGAGATGTGAGTTGAGCTCAGGGTTTACCTGCGCCGGTGGGGGAAGGGGAGTGTGTGGAAGGAGTGTTCGCTATCTCCGGGGCTTTGCTGAGAGGCCCCGTTTAATTGTTCGAATTGGGCCAACCCCGCACTTCCTAAAGCCGGCCCTGCTTCTATACACTGACAAGTTGCTGCACTGTAACTTTTTCGCATGGGGCATGAACCTCTCCCCCTGAGTGCAGCAAGTTACAATGCCAGAAAACTCCAGTGTAAATAGAATCCCTGAACTGTTAGCAACTCTCCTCATAGAGGTGGTTTACTTACAGCATTGGGAGAGCTGTTTACAGTGGCACTTTACAGCAATGTAACTTACCAGTGTAGACAAGCCCTTAAATTAGTGATGGAAGTTAACATTGGTGCTGTGACCATGCTGCCTCGGCAGGGCTTTCAACTTAGAAGTGCAGACAAAGCCAAAGGATTACTATGTTTTGCACCATGCTGATCTATTTGTTAAAGAAATTCTGCCTTGAAACAGACTTAACCAATAATAATTATTCCTCTGTTTTATAATCTTTTTTAAAAAGAATTATATCTAGCTATACATAGAGGTGTGCAGGGAAAAAAATCTTCCTTTGTTATCTTTCGTGCAAGCAGTCTTTCTCCATTTACCTAGTATTTTTAAAATTAAGTCCATCCCAGTCCTGAATGTCACCTGAGCCTCCATATCTGTGGAATCTCTCATGTTTCAGTGAGTGACCCTTTTCTTTTAGTGCAATTTGAATTATTTGTCTATGAATTTCATTACTGGTTCCTTTTAATAGTATCTGTTTACCGTGTTAACTAAGAACGTATGAAGTCATTTTAAAAAGAAATCTCATTGTCACAGATTTTCCCATGAGACTATAGTCTAACTGTTGTTTGTCATGACTAGTTTGGATGTTTTTCTTTCTTGAACAATAATTTAAATTATTTCTTGATCTCCTTTATTGTTGAATGTGCTCTGGAGTTTGGATTGTTGAAAGTAATCTCGGTGGAGCTAGATTAGTGGGCAGAGTGCAGGTGAGGTTGTCAAAGGTGCACAGCAAATGTGATATGTAACATGGCCCTGCAATTTATTTCACTGATATCATTACTGTCTCTTATGGAGAAGATGTAAGAAGTAACAGGCTTCAAAAGGAATTGACATCAGCAGACTGCCACGGTTTCAGCTAGTGAAAGTGACCAAGAGCCAGTCTCAAAATGCAAAATTTCAATCAAAAGTCATAAGACTTTTTGGTTCTAGTCCTGTGAAGTGGCACACAGAGCTATTGTGGGACAGATATGGAGTGGGATCTGAACATTAAAAAATATGTAATTTTCAAGTCCATTTTTCAAAGAGCTCTAAAGGCAGCTTCAGATTGGCATGTTAACTGAGAGGGTGGGGGGGACAGTGTGGTGCACACTTTCGGTCATTGGCACAGAAAATGACCTACTTTTTGCAAAATGCTCTAAAATGGGCAATGACAGATTGGCTTGAAAGGTGTTTTGCCATTAGAAAGACTAGGACATAGGTACCTGTGCAAATTATGTAGTTTTTCTGAGAGATCATCTGCTCATACCCTTTGACTTGAAGATAATTAAGCCACATCACACCACATTATAAACACTGATTTGCAAATTTAGTCTCATTTGATTAGTGGGTTCTGGTGACAGGAAAATTTAAAGATTGACATCTGTGTGAGAGACTAAGTGTTCTAGAATTAGATGTTCTAGAATTGGGTGCCCATCAGCAAAATGAGAAAGTAGTCAACACTAGGCATGGTTAGTGCTTGCCATAGATCAGGCCCACTGATGGGGGAGCAAAGAGGACAATTGCCATGGGACTTGGTGATTCAAAGGGGCCATGGCTCCCAGCCACCACTGCCACTACTGTGGCAACCATCGGGCCCTTTAACTCACCACCAGTGCATCAGAGTGCCCCTCCTTCTGGCTTTGAGGGACATTACTGAGGACTGTCCGCTCCCCGTCCCACCCCTTCTTCCTGAGGCCCTACCCCTTCCATGTTGCATACTCCTCAACTTGCCCAGGGTCGACCTCCTCCCCCTCCCCCCCCCCCCCCCCATAGATATACAGTGTGGAGATGAGGAACTGAAAGCATGCAGGCTCATAAGCACTGACACGGACACTGGGATGTGCATAAGTTGTGCACCAAAAGAGTACTCAGGTGCAAGATCAGCTCATGTTCAGGCTCTGCTACAGCTCAAGCTCCTCAAAGAGCAGCTCAGTGAGTAAGAATTTGAGTGAGAAACCCAACTACCATTTCAGCTGCTTTCTTAGGAGGAGAGGTACTGATCTGCAATCCCAAGTATTGTGTGAAACCCTATCCTAGGCTGAATCCTGTGACTATTTTATGCATGTGGGCTCTACAGATTAAGCCTAAAACAATGGGCAGTATTGACTTGACTTAGCATCATTTTTACACTTCCCTTGAGCTCAGATTGCAAGCTCCTGGAGGCAGGGGCCAACTTTGATTACCGCTGGTAGCACAGAGAAACCTTGATCCATGACTGCAGTTCTTAGGTGCTACTAAAATACAAATGGCAATAGTGTCTGGCACCATGATCCATTCCAAGGGGCAAAGATCTGCTGAGACCCGAAAGGGGTGAACAATCCAAGGCTTCTCATGCATCCTGTCACACCCTCCAGCTGGTGTCTGAAGAAGGGGCTGTGTGAAGTATCTCGAATACCTCTCAGCAGCATGGTCTTTCCTCTCACAATTGCTACTCATTTATGCTCCCCTCACTATCCTGCTTTATGAAGATAAATGACTCATAACAAAAATCAACCAAAAACCAAGGGAAATTCTTGTCCAAAAAAGGCATCAACATTGATTTAAGGTCATAGATACTTAGCATTGCCATGCTTGTGCCTATCTGGAATATGAGAGTTTAATTCCTACCCATTGACAAAATGGAGGATCAAGTTCTCCTTACATACCCTTCAGAAGAAGATTAGTGTTGCAAGAAAAAACAAAACACAAACACACTATGCAGCCTTAATTCCACTGTCTTTGATTTCTGCCCTAAGAAGTCTCTGAGGTGAGTTATCTTATTCCCCTCCCTCACAAGACTTTTATCAATCATTAGCAAGTACTCCCCTGGATTGAGCATGCCTCACAGAGCACAGTAACGGTCCATTGGACTGAATGAATATGAGAATTGGGGTGCAGGATTAGTTAGGAGTGGTAATTTTCTGTTGTATTTACAGCTCCTATTACCAGCCCCAGATGGTCAGAGTTACTGTGCCATGCCTTTGTGTTTTTTCTTGTAATGCGAACCTTTTTGCAAAGGGAACTTAACTCTCTATTTCTGAGCTTGCTAATATTTGAGTTTTCAGAACTCCTCTCATGTTAGGGAAGATCATAAAGTATCTACCTCAATTTCACGTTAATGAAATATTTTACATCAGTGGTCACCAATGAGTAGATCGGGATCTACTGGTAGATTTTGGAGCTTCTCACAGGTGATCTTGACTGGTTTGGCCAAGAAGCTATCAAATGCTGGCACGTCAGCTGCCCCTTCCCCATTGCTACACAGCTCTTGTGCGTTGCCTTGGAGCTGCCCCAACACCGCGCTTGTTAAGCAGAGAAGGAAGAGGAGAAGGTGCTGATTACAGGTTAGGAGAGGGGGCACCCTGACTTCTATCTCCTTGGGATGGAGGAAGTTTGCTGGCTGCTTTTGAGAGTGATGCAGGGCCAGGGCAGGGGTGAGCCTGCCTTAGCACCACTGTATCACCTGTGGTAAGCAGTGTCCAGCTAGAACCTGCATCCTGAACCCCTGCCCCAGTCATAAACCCCCTCCTGCATCCCAAACCTCTGTCCTGGTCCTGAACCCCCCTAGACCTAAACTCCCTTACAGAGCCTGTACCCTGAACTCCCTCCTGTACCCCAACTCCCTAACCCAGGTTCAGCTCAGAGAAACTCGAAATCCCTTAACACTCCAAATCCTTTAACCCAAGACCACATCTGGCACCCCAGTCCTCTGCCCCCGCCTGATGAAAGGGAGAAAGGATGAGGGAGGGAGGGAAGGTGGAGTGAGAAGACGCAGGGCCTCAGAGAAGGGGCACAAAGGAGGTGGGGCAAGGGTATTTGGGTTTGAGCTAGATCCTAGATTGCACATAAATTCAAAACAGTGATCTTGTGCTTAAAAAGATTGGAGGTCACTGTTTTATATATTCCTATGGAAAGTGTGGATGTGTTGGTTATAAACATACACCTTCATTTATCCCTGTTCTTTTCTGTCATATAGATACCTAATGTTGTCTTTTTTTCTTAATCAAGTAATCAGAAGGCAAGTTCTACTAGGGCAGATAAACTGTAATATAGTTGTTAAATTAAATTGCCTTTCACCTGAGGATTAAACAGAAAATAACTGTAAATAGTATAATCCTTGTTTGGCTAAACAAATGTTGTTTGTTTTTCCTTTTGTGAGGGACACAGTCCATGAAATGGATATAACTTCAGCAGTCAGCCTTAGATTGTTCATCAAATGTAGCCAGGTTAAACACATTATATCTAGAATTATATCTCTTCACAATTGGAATTGTCTGTCTGCTCTGTGACATCAACGCCAGGAACCTCAATTATTCTTTGATCTTCCCCACAAGCAAGATAATAATTGGAAGTTGACAAAATTCATGCTCAGGTTGGAGGATATTGATTTCTGTTTGTCTTGCATCTTCGCATCTAGAATACAACTGTCATGTATACTAAAACATGAAATTTACTGTCTTCATAAAAGTTTTACTAAATCAACCTCCATAGGAAGGAGTTATTGGCAGATTTTTCATTACTTAAACATAGTATGGCTAAAGCACCTGATTATTTTTGTATTTAGAGCTTCTGCAGTAACTTGTATGTGCACCAATAAATACTAAGTCAGTAGAAATTTGGAGTATACTTTTAACTCTTGTTATATTTAGCAAGGTCATTACAAAATTACTTTCCATTTGCTTTTCATAATCAAGTGCCCTAAGCTTTCCATAGATGTTTGAATATTTTAGCTTTTATGACACAAAGAAGGTGTGAACTTAATCCAGTCCCAAAAGTAATGCAAGAGGGGAATAAAAAGGACAAATAATAGGACTCCAGAGCTATTAACTTTGTCATTATTCATTTTAGAGGTTAAAGCAGTAAATTCCACATGCCTGCTTTCCAAGCTTATTTTCCAGCAATGCCATTGTGACTTCTTTTAGAGTTAGTCCTGACAGCATTTTGACCACATTGAAATTTCACCAACATAGGGAATGTAAAGTCAATCTCTTTAAGGTAGGCTGCCGTGGAAGCAGAGTGCAAAGTATAATCTGTGGAAGTCTGGAAAGAGTTTTTAGTTCTATCTGGTTCTCTACGTATATATGCTATGTTAACAGCAAGCTACCAGTTCCCCATGACCCTTAAAACATGAATGTATGTCCATTCATGAGCCTGGGCTTTCAGTTTTACTCTTTACTATGTTCTGCATGTCCCATAATGTATTGCATGTTAGAATTATTGTACTTGTAACGGGGTAGTTTTGAAATGCCATTTCTTATATAATACATGCTTCAGGGCTGAGGCCCTGTCTTTGTGTATGTTTGTATAATACCTAGCTCAATGGGACCTCTTGCTGAGGCCTCTATGCAAATCTGTAATATATCTATATATTTATGAGGTGATAATCATAAACTAATGAATGTCTTTTAAAAGAAATATTTAGTGCTGCTTTAGAATATAAGAACAAGAGGTTAGCTGGTAAAATGAAAGGGAAGCCCATTTAGCACAAACACCAGGAAATACTTTATCACCATGTGACAATCTGTTTCCCTCGACTAGTGTTCTGAGATGGTTCTCTCAGATGGTGTTCTTGGTAGTAGTAGTAGGAGGAGATCTTCCCTCCCTAGAGCACAGAGGTCTGTGTACCTATGATCAATGTTTCCATAGGGGATAAGGACAGGGCCAACACCTATTTCACAAAAGGAGGGGGGGGGGAGGAACAGAAATAGCTCCAGCATCTCAGAAACGGTTCTGTTCCCTTCTCCCCATTCCATTCCCCTTCTACCATTTGCAGACTGAAAAAGTGGTGTTGGCGCAACCTGCTTGCTCTTTCCTTTATCCAGAACTACCATCTGATTCTTCTTCTGGACAGCTCTTCTCCTTTCTTCACAGGCCTCAGATCTTAGGGGAAGGATAGGAGGGAAGAGGCCCAGTGCTAGAATTGGAGAAGCAGCAGCTTTCTGGGGCCTGGAGGCAGCAAGCAAACAGGAGGTAATAGTACGAGTAGGAATAGACTGAATTATTTGAACTGAGAGGCAAAAGTGGCCCTGTGCTGATTCTGGGGGGAGATAAGGCAGTAGTAACTAAATACGCGACAGCGGGGCTAGGAAACACAGCTCCATTCTCAACCCCTGTTCCAACAGTGATCCACAAGAAGACTATTTAGGGCCGTGGTCCCCAACACAGTGCCCGTGGGCGCCATGGCGCCCACGGGGGCACTTGCATGCGCCCGCCAGGTGCTCGGGGCTGGCCTGGCCCCGGGCACATGGCGCGGCGCTCGCGGGGAGTGCCAGCACCGGCCCCGGCCACGGGCGCACGGCGCTTGCAGGGGGGAAAGGGAAGTGCCGGCCCCAGCCCCGGGTGCGCGGCGCTTGCAGGGGGGAGGGGAAAGCGCCGGCCCCAGGCGTGCGGTGCTTGCGGGGTGCTTGCGGGGGGGGCACCGGTCCCAGGCAAGCGGCTATGGGGGGGCCGCGGCTATGAGGGGGGCCGCCCCCGGGCAAGCAGCTATGGGGGGGGCCGCCCCCAGGCACGCAAGTGTCCCCGCCCCCTAGCGCCTGGCGGGCGAACAGCCACGCCCCCTGGCGCCCAACAACCTCAAAAGGTTGGGGACCACTGATTTAGGGACACCTTTATTGCACTTTTATTACTGTGTAGCCTTGGAATTGTTGGTTTAAACTAATAGTAACTACTTATGAAACAATGAGTAGTCCTGTATCACCTTAGGGTATGTTTAGACTACATGGCTCTGTCGACAGAGCCATGTAAACTAGTTCACCAGACATAGTCAATGAAGCAGGGATTTAAACAAGGCATAAGGGAGGCATAAGAGAGCGGTTGACTAAGGCTTCCCTTGTCGACCGATCTGCGTCTAGATTCCAGTGCTGTGCCGGATCAGCTGATTGTCAGGACAGCGCGGTGGCCATTTTTATTTTAATGAAGCAGAGATTGTTTAAATCCCCACTTCATTGTCTGTCAGGTAAACTAGTTTACATGGCTCTGTCGACAGAACTATGTAGTCTAGACAAACTCCTGCTAATGATAAACCAATTATATGACTTCCTCTGCAATACTGTTACTCCATCTTAGAAAGCATTTATTAGGAATAGAGTATTTTTCATCATAGAATGGTGATGAAAATAATTAAGGCTCAGAAGATTTTCATATGAAGAAAAAAATATTTCAAGAGGAGACATGTTAGGGATATACAAAATAATCCACAACATACTAATTAAATAGACAAGGTAAAGTGGGCACTTGTATTTATACTTAATCATAATACTAGTTCCAGGAGATATTCAATGGATTTGAAAAGCACATTTATAAGTGACAGAGGGAGATACTTTTTATACAAGTGATTATTTTTCCCTATTAAACTGAATGCGTTCTGTTGCTTTAAGAAGCCAGTTGAATTGTTCAGCTGCTTAAGTCAGACTTTTTCCAGCCCAATTGTCCTGACAATTATAATTAGAGGTGTATACATGGTGGTTAAAGGTTTCCAAATGCTAGCAGCTTTGGCCTTTTTCCACAAAGTGGCAACCAGGACATGTGCACTAACATGTTTTGTTATGCCCTAGCTATTTTATCATGATGACAAATTGCAAGTTAATCAAGAATAATAAATGTAATAAGTTACATAAGATAAACCCTGTTTCAGCTGAATGATCTGAGCTTCAGAATAAGAGATGTGGTGATTGTGTTTAATTTCTGAATACAATTTATTTAAAGAAACAGTAGTCTAAATAGGATGACATTTAATCCACTGAGATCTAATGTGATACAAGTCATCTAACAGGAATATTACAGAAAATAAAATGTTCTAAATTATCTCAAAGATTTTTGTCATGGAACATAAGAACAACAGAGGCACAGAAAGTATGGTGAAAGATCTTCCTTGTCCAAATCATCCTGTCCTCACCATTGCATGGAAGAGGGAGTCCTGAATTATCATGCTTTTCTCACAGAGTATGAGAAAGTAGAATGCAAGTTTGGGAAAAGGACAGTGCATGTGTGGACCCACATCTTGGATCCACTGGTGTCCTCTTGCATTGAATAGTAGGTTACAATGGACTTGTATGGTATAACATCCTCATGGGTTGCTGTACCTTGTGAATTGGTTGTAGAAGAAAGGCAATTTTCAACCTCAACTCTTCATGTATACTTGGAATAACTAGAATTTTTTCCTCTCCATAGATAAATGACAAATATGTGAGGAAAGTGGGTAAGGTAATCTTTTACTGGACCAAATTCTGTTTGAGAGAGAAACAAGTGTTTGAATGCTTCAGGTCTGGGAAAAGTACTTTGTGTCACAGAAAATGCAAGATGAAACAGATTATTTAGTGTAAGTAGTTAGCACATATTCTCAGGGACACTTCAAAGTAAAATGGATCATTAACACTCTGTAGTCATAGGACAAAAAGAGGGGGCTACTGGGTTATAGATTGTTATAAGCTATAAATCCAGTATCTCTTTTTAGTTCATGATTTTTGATGCCTAAGAGAGTTGTGAATTTAAGACCCCCATTTCTTGAAAATGTTGTGTGTGTTTCTTTTTAGGATGAGAATGATAGGTCAGATATTGAGTGATTGCTGTGAGGGAAAAAATGTTTACCTATAGCTGATAAGACTTTATCTATCATTTTCCTGTGGGAGTTCATTTGAGAGCCCAGTGATTCACCTGGTTTCACCCATAGTTTTTCTTGGGGGCATTTAGTGCCCTCTATGAGTCTCCCACTCATTTTGATAGGAAAGTGTAGAACCCCATGGTTCTTGTAAGTATGTTGTGGAGGGTATCAGTCATTGCAAGGGTGATGCTATGTCTGGAGGTTTCTCATCTATTGTTCTGGTGCCACTCTGAGTTGCTGTATCCTGGACTATGATGGGAGCTTGGGGAGTTGGGCGTGGGGGTTATTTGGTTGCCAGAAGTGGGAGGTCAGGAAAGATTTATTTTAGGATGAGATCCCCATTAAATGTGGGTTGTAACTTGTTTGTATGGGTTCCTATGGTGGTTGATGAGGAGTGGGTAGTCAAACATCGTTTTATTTCTGAATTGAAATAGGTTCTCCAGGGGTATTTGGGTGACCTGTTTAATGCTGCGATCTATTTCTTTGGAGTGTCTTTGGTGAAAAGGTCTTTGAGTGTGTTAAGATATGTATTCTGGCCTTTCTCATCCAAACATATTCTGTGATATTGAAGTGCCTGGCTATAGATACCAGATTTCTTGATGTGTTTGTGCTCATGACTGTATTTTGCATAAAGCATATTTCAGTTGTTCATATTCTGCATAAATCATATTTGAGTTGTTCATATTCCTATCCAAAAACACATTTCCACAAAAAATATGTGGGCACAGCATCACACCATTCTTGGAGCTGATTGTGATTTCACACCAGACTTCTAAATTCAGAAGGATGCTGCAAAGGAGTTCCAGTGTTTTTCTCTAAGCAAGTCTGCCACTTATTATCCTCCTAGTCAATCTATGTTCAGGTTCTTCTACTTCCTGGGGTCATTGTGTTAACTGGGCTTCTCCTGATGGTTCATTGAGCAGTATACCTGGCATGTTTGAGTTCTTTCCTGTTTTGTGTTCCTCTGTCCAGGGGGAAAATTGCATATGGAATTTAAAGATCTGTTGTTTTAATTTCTGCATGCTGTGCTATGAGTGTTTAATGATGAAGGCTTCTGGTGGTTCTTAGATCCCATAGAATTTTGGTGTTCAGCCTTTTGTTAGCACCCTGATAAAGTGCTATAATTTCCACACTAACCTAAATGTTTATTGCAAATGGTCCCAGAGAAATGTCGTCGTCGTTCTCCAAAGCTCTAGACCATCTTTTAAGAATCCCAAGAAAACATTATAATCCTTTAGGGTGATATAAGTTTTCAACTCTAAGAACACCAAATAATGATGGGTTAAGAAACTACAGCAACAAAGACACTGCTGTATGTAAGAAGTTTGTTACTATAGTGGCATTTCTCTGTATGCCTGTTGAACTTCCTACCAGGGGCAGATGACCATTCTGTGGAGCCCAGGGCAGCACAATTTTGCGGGGGCCCCCTTTGCCATGGTGCATGAGCGGGGCTTCTTGAAGCGCGGGGCCCCAGGGGGGCCGCCCCACTTGCCCTGCCCTATATTCGCCCCTGCTTGCTACAGTATCAAGAAAGGAGGACAGAGGGCTAAATATCTTCCTAGTATAACTCCACTGATGTCAGATTTTTATCAGAGATGAATTTAGTCTAATATGTTGTCTTTAAAAATACATATTTTCAGAAGAGTAATTTATTCTACATACAATAGGCTATGTGGTCAAACTATTTCAAACCTGTTCACATTTGGTTATAGAGTAGGGTGATGGTTCAAGCCATTTCTTCTTCTTTTTTTTAATTGCTTACAATTGTTACTTGATCACAACAACAACAAAAGGGTTAGAGATGGAATAGCATGAAATCTCAAGTTACTAGGCTTAGTTCAAACAAAACATTTAACTTTTTTCTTAATCTATATTTAATTTGTGTAACATTTTCTTTTAAAAATATATTTTGATGGAAATTTCCTGACCAGCTCTGTTAATTATTCATCATCATTATTCAGATGTCTTTTCTGGTGTTAAATTTTCTAGTCCTGTATCTTCAGTTTTTCACTCTGACCTCAGACAAGTTGTTTAAGTTTAACCCCTGTGACTTTGTTTCTCAGTCTGTAAAATGGGTGTAAACAATGAAGCATTGGAGAAGGCTCTCAGGGACTCTGTGGAGCTACTACTTAACATTTTGCTGCCAATATGAACAGAGCGGATCACTGCCATTCCATTGATATG
>NC_134712.1:98820290-98825290 GCF_049634645.1 Pelodiscus sinensis
TTTTCATGAAAAATCAAAGCGCAATTAATGATAAAGATAAATGGTAACCTACAGTTGTAACATTTCACAAATTAAATATAGATTAAGAAAAAAAGTTAAATGTTTAGTTTGAACTAGACCTAGTAACTTGAGATTTCATGCTGCTATTCTGTCCCCAGCCCTTTTTTGTTGTTGTGGTGGTCAAGTAACAATTGGAAGCAATTCCAAAAAAGAAGAAGAAGAAGAATTGGCTTGAACCATCACTCTACTCTGTAAGCAAATGTGAACAGGCTTGAAATAGTTTAACCACATAACCTCTGGTTTGTAGAATAAATTACTCTTCTGAAAATGCCTGCATATATAGGCAAAATAGAATGAGTTAGGAAGAAGGAGTTCCTTTTTTTCAGAGGCATATATTGCCTTTAACCTGCAAGTGCATCTTCCCACTGCCATATATATACTATTGTGGCAGGGTCAGGCCAGAGGGCTCCTGCAGAGTAGGAGAAAGGCAGCCCAAACAGGAGAAAAGACCTATTAAATAGGAGCAAAGGCAGCAGGGCAATTAGAAGCAGCTGTGAGGGAGCTGGCTCAGGCAGATTGGGGCCAGCTGACTCCACTGCTGGCTACTTTCTGGGTTGCCAGATACTGAACATTGCTATTGGGCCCAAAAAAAAAAAAAAAAAGCAATGTCACAGAAAAAGAGTCACTGCATTTTTAAATCCCCATGCTCCCCGCTCCCCTACCACACGCAGCAAGGGAAGTGGCCTTCCGATATTTTCTGTGGTTTTTTTAATGAACAGAGGCCGCAAAACCAGACTGTCCAGGCCAATACCGGACACCTGACAACGCTACTGCTGGCTTGCCGAAGGCCTTTAAAAGCCCCCACAGTGGGAAGGTGGGGGAGAGGGAGAGGATACGAGGAGAGATATAGAAGAGAGAGAGAGCAAAAGTTTGAGAGTGAGTACCAGCTTCATTGCCGAAACAGCAGGGGAGGGAGTCCCAGGAGGAGTGTCTGGGTTCTCTAACACAGACACGTGCTGCAAGCCCCAACCCCTGAGTTGAAGGGCGAGAGACTGGCCCAAGCAGTGGCCTGGGTAAGAGGGGCCCTTGCCACCACTATGCAGTTCAGTCATACTATTGTACTTTTTATTAATATATCTTACATGTTTTATTTAGACTCAGAATTCTTCTAACTCTCATTTAACCTCTAAAATAAATTCTTGAGACTGTTTTGAGTAATTTTGTGACTTGTAGGAAAAGGAATATAAAAAAATGCACTGATAAAGAATAGTCAACTCTAATTTCTCTTATTTATTGTAAGAGTCCATTTTTTAAACTCTGTGTCTGCAACTACTATCTCCCATAATTTTTCACTCAAATGTATGGAATGTATAGAATCTCTCTTTCTCATATGGAGAAAGGTATAGTATTCATGAAGTCAAGGAAAACAGGATATGGATCAGGGACAGACTCTAAAGGAGATAAAGTAATAATGAAAACTCAGAAAGCTTCCATTGTACTGATCTAGAATAAAAACGTTAAATGATTGGTGTTTTCTGGCTTAAAAATAATTAAACTACTATTTTAAATGTTGTTACATTATGAGCACATTTGGAGGATCTGGCACAGAAAATATGTGGAAAACATGCAGAATGGATTTGAGGGGCCTTTGCTGGTGTATTCTTCCAGTGTCAAATGGATCTCACACTGCAGATGCTCCATACATGATAATGTGTAATATTTAGGTGTGGGATAAGACAAGGGCTAGAAGATATGCTACCAACCCATCTGGTCTTTCTCCCCCTGATTCCTCTGTTGAAAGAGCTATGTCCATCCCTATAGCTCCCCTGTGGGCAGAGTCTCTGTATTTGTGAGGAAATTTTTGTATCTTTATGAAGGAAAACATCTGATGGAGGAGGAAGAATGAGGGTTTCTGAGGAAATAGCTCAGAGGTGTGCTTAATATGTCTGAGTGTTCTATATAGCTGTACACTACATGGTTCATTCCATGTGTGCACACTTCAAAGTTGTTGATACGGAATTTAAAAATAGGAGAAAAGTGAATATTGGTGGATACCAGAAAAGCAGAGGCCCATTAAATGGGAAAATGTTATATATTCAGAAAAAAAGATAGATATGGAAACCTATTGCATGCTTTTCTTTTCTTCACTACATTTGTTTTTATGTCCTGCAAGCACAAATACTTCAGGAGTCTTAACTCTTAGGAATGGGAGAAAAGATTGTTGGGGATTCTGTGTTTTAATTCCCTTAGGGTACGTCTAGACTACAGGGTTTTGTCGACAGAAGTTTTGTCGACAGATACTGTCGACAAAGCTTCTGACGACAAAGAGCATCTAGACTACAGCTAGTTCTGTCGACAAAGCAAGCCGCTTTGTCAACATAACAGTGTGGACGCAAAGGACAGTGTAGATGCAATAACGCCTTATGTCGACAGAACTCTGTCAACAAAAGGCATTATTCCTCGTAGAATGAGGTTTACATACGTCGACAAAACTGCTGAGTTTTGTTGACGTTATGTCGACATAACTCAAAGGCAGTGTGGACGCAGGTATAGTTTTGTCGACAAAAGTCCATTTTTGTCGACAAAACCCTGAAGTCTAGACACAACCATAGTGTGCTGTTCACTAACTATTTTGCATGGATTTTCCTTTCTTCTGAAATATCAAAAATTAGAGTCCCAACCTAGAATGTGGTGAAAAGGTACCCAGATCACAAAACCCACCACTATAACTGGCACTAATTTGAACCTACATTCAAAAGAGACCTACTCAGAATGAAATGGCATGGAAAGACAGTTGCATTGTCCCATCAAGCTGAGGCACACATAGGTGAAGTAACACAACAGTGCTTATAGTTATTCAGTCAAGATGAATGTCTAGTGAATAAAAAGAATATCTCAATATCCAAGGCAGTGAATTAAATTAAATATGTTGTCACCCTTCTGCCAGCTGGAGCCTGCAGCAACCAGGGCCAGGTTCAATAGAAAGGGGTTTATTTTCACAATACAAAATAGAACTGGCTCAAGCTCCACCCAGTAATCTGGGAAAGTTATACACTCCTGGGAATCTCTGAAAGTCCCCCATTTGCAAACACAGAGTCTGAGTGTAAAAAAGAAATGTTTACTGAAATGACGGAAGTCACCTGACATTATAAATTCTGCTTTTCCCTAATTAATCTTAAAACTGTGAACAGGACACCCAAAACTCAGTGTGTGGGACAGTCTTCTGCCTCCATATGCTTGAGTTCTACAACCAGAAGTTCTTTGACTGTGACTCCTCTGCTCACACTCCTCACAGTTTCAAAAGAGGTAGCCATGTTAATCTGTTCCAGCAAAAAGAACAAGGAGTCCAGAGGCACTTTAAAGACTAAGACAATTATTAGCATATTCAAGCATAAGTTCTGTGAGCTACAATTTACTTCCTCAAATTCTGAAGAGAAAAAGAAAAAGACAGAAAGGACCTCCCCATACCAAAAAAAAACCACAAAAAAAGGTAGAGAGATGGGAGTGTGACAACAGTGCTAATGAAATGATAATGGATGTGGCTCATCTCCAACAGTGGTGAGAAGTACCTGAATGGGAAATTAACTATTGTAATATGAGAACCACTCCGTGTGTCTGTGTGTTAGACTTTGGTTTAGGGTGTCAAATTTGCATATGAATTCCAGCTCAGCACTTTCTCTCTATGGCTACATCTAGGGTACGTCTAGACTACAGGGTTTTGTCGACAGAAGAGCATCTAGACTACATTCAGTTCTGTCGACAAAGCAAGCTGCTTTGTCGACAAAATCCTGTAGTCTAGACACAACCCTACATGCAATAACACCTTCTGTTAACAGAGTTCTGTCGACAGAAGGCGTTATGCCTCGTAAATGAGGTTTACCAGCGTCAACAAAACTGCTGAGTTCTGTCGACGTTATGTCGACAGAACTCAGCGGTAGTGTAGACGCAGGTATAGTTTTGTCGACAAAAGTGGACTTTTGTCGACAAAACTCTGTAATCTAGACACACCCCTAGACTGCATCCCTCTGTCGACAGAGGAATGCAAATCAAGCACATCAAAATTGCTAATGAAGCAGGGATTTAAATATCCTATGCTTCATTAGCATAAACATGGCTGCCACTTTTTTCCAAAATGGAGCTTTTCTGAAAAAAAAGGCAGTCTAGACACAGATCTGTTGAAAATAAACCCTTTTTTGACAGATCCTGTATTCCTGTATTCCTCAAAAAATGAGGTTTACAGGATCTGTTGAAAAAGGGTTTATTTTCGACAGATCTGTGTCTAGACTGCCTTTTTTTAACAAGCTCCATTTCGAAAAAAAGCGGCAGCCATGTTCATGCTAATTAAGCATGGGATATTTAAATTCCTGCTTCATTAGCAATTTCGATGTGTCTAATCTACATCTCTCCGTCAACAGAGAGGTGTAGTCTAGACACAGCCTATCTGTTTTTGAAGTTTTTCTGTCTGAGAATGGCAACTTGCAAGTGTGAAACTGTATGCTCAGGGAGATTAAAGTACTGGCTTTTGGATGTGGTTGCCCTTGGTCAGTGAAGATTCAAGAAGAAGGAACTTTGCTTGCTTTTGTCATCTGAACGCTCCCACTGGCCTTCAGCTCACAGGCCTCTCACTGCTGCTGACACCTGTCTCTCTGCTGTGAGCTCTGCAAGTCAGTCTTATACGTTGACAATATGGGACAAAGTCAATCTAAGATATGCAACTTCATCTATGCTAATTGCGTAACTGAAGTCAAAGTAGCCTAACTCAACTTCTGGCACTGTCAACACTGCAGGAATTTAAAGGAAGAACACTCTTCCTTTGACTTCCCTTACTCCTCATGAAAGCAGGGTTGTAGGGTTACCAGCATGACTGGAGTGCCCCTCTCAGTTTGAATTAGCGGTCTTAACTAGACCGCTAATTTGAATCCTGGAAGATTGACAGCAGCAGCTTCAATCTTCCTCTGCAGTGTAAGACATAGCCTTAGTGAATGTTAGTTCTTAACAGG